>NW_019640803.1:254813-344982 GCF_000599845.2 Trichogramma pretiosum
GACTTCCTCGGAGAACATCCTCGCTGGGTCGATATTTATACCTGGTGCACTGATTAGGGTACCCGGGTGAAAGAAGTAATGAAAATATCTTGACTTCCTCGGAGATCATCGTCGCTGGGTCGATATTCATACCTGGCTCACCGAGTAGGTCACCCGTGGGCGGAGTAGCGAAAACAGTTCGACTTCCACGGAGAAAGTCGTCGCCGGGTCGATATCTATACTTGGTGCATCGAGTTGGCCACCTGGGGTGATGAACCGAGTTCACGCGCGTTCCGCGTTCCGGGCTCTACAGTCTACTCCTGACTACCGCTATATACTGAACCGGGCTAAGCCGAGGTTACTCTCGAGACCAACACCAGCATGATGCCGAGCTGCGTGCTGGTATAATGTCGCGGGCTAAGCCGAGGCTACTCTCGGCACCAACACCAGCACGATGCCGAGCTGCGTGCCGGTATAATGTCGCGGCAAATACCATGCTAAGCTGAGGTTACTCTCGGGACCAACACCAGCACGATGCCGAGCTGCGTGCCGGTATAATGTCGCGGCAAATACCGCGACTATGACCGGAATCAACACCGGCGCTAAAACCGACGCACTCTCGGCTCGGAAATATGGCGTGATCGACATACTCTCAAACTGTGAGCTCGTTATACGGAGGCTTCGTGTGTCAGAGTAGCAGAACCTTCTAAGTGGAATCTCATTCTAAGAAAGCTATCGATTCACTCTTTATAAAATCCTAGCAAAACCCTGGCAGAAGGTGATGATTTTATGAGGGTATCGTAGCATTGCATTTACCTCGGCATATTCTGCTACTACGAACGCACTGTTAGACTTTGCGAGAAGCGTTGAGAATAATTCAATTGTCGTACGCACTCGCCTTCTTTCGGTGATATTTTCTTCTTTTTTTTTTTTATCTTGCATATTTTGCATAAACGCGATTGTGCTCCTAACGAACGAGATGAATTTTTCCTTTTCTCTTTCGTACTCATTTCCGCGCGCGCGTCGGCTACTACTGTTGTACAAAGTCGGTTATACATAACGAGCAAAATTGCGTACATCTTTTATTTTTCATCCGTGCCCTCCTCTCTTGTTTCCATTGAAGTCGACTTGCGTACAAACGCAAAGACCACATCGAGAAAATAACGAACGTTGCTGTATATGTATGTATTACGCGAGTCTCGTCGACTCGTTGCATGTGTAGCACTAGTATATAGGCTTTGTGGCATCAGCAGCAGCAGCAGTTCGCGGTGCAGCCATGCGATTCACCAGTGTTACATTCTTTTTCTATTATTGCACATTGCAGCGGCGATATAGCTACACAGCCTGCGCACGATCTGTATATATATAGCCGGGGTCAGTAAGCCGATGCGCTACCGCTACTGCTGCTTCTGTACACGTTTAGATAAAACAAAAAAAGAAGAAAGAAAGAATGAAAAGAGAAGACGCGATCTTGCGCGAAACGTCCAATGGGCTTTGGAGCTTTGCTCGACAGAAACCGTTTTTTTCTTTTCATTCTTTATTTTCATCAATTTTTCATCTCGACCTCTCCCTTCCTCTCTATCGTTTTGTTTCGAAGGATTCGATTATATTATCGCGATGACGACAACGATGGCAGATTTATGCTATATATATATACGAATCGTGTTTATTTTTCCGCTTGGTTTGTGCTTATAACGAAAAGCTCGACGGCGTCGTAAGCTTCGTCACCGTCGCCGATTGTGCAACCATTTCCCATGCGAGACAATAATTATATCAATAGAAGCGCAAATTTATCGCTGAAAAATTATCCGACTAATTAATAATGTCAATATACACACTCCGATATATAGAGCGCCGCTGCGGCGCGATTTGACGAGAATATCGCGTATATTACGATTTTCTTAGCCACGCCGGAGCTTATGATATTGATTATGACAACTTATCACGTCGCTGCTGATACCGTGACGTCAGTCAATAATACAAATGTGCGCCAGCTGAAAAAGATATCGAATCCCGTATTGTTCATACGAAGATTTTTTTTTTTTATTTCGTTCATAATAATAAAAAAGTTTGACGTACGAGTAATAATTGTCATCGCGTCAATCATTATATTGTTGCAAAAGAAAAAAAATATATATAATGGATATCATATTCCAAAGACGAAGAAATGCTCGCGTTCGGATAGTGTATACCGATCAACAACATTTCAATTAGTAAAAATAGAAATGAATTGAATATTGTACGCAGGCAGGCAAGTTTTTTAATTGCCAATCTGATCAACTGCCGCCGCTGCTGCTGCTGCTCAATGAACCAAATAATTTCACATCGAGCATTTCTTTGGGCGACTTTAATTGACGCGCTCTACTACTATCGCGTACACATACACAAATACGATACACGTATACGTCGAACGTCAATACGCAGAAGCTCGCGACCACTGTCTCTATGTTGTTGTCAATTAAAGTAATTATTCGTCCTTATTATTATTCTCTTTTCATTGAAGAAAAAAAAAAAAAAAAAGATGTACAACATGAATGAGCCACGATTGCGTTACTTTTCGCAGTGTCTCGGTTTCGAAACGCGCTGCTGCTGTCGCTGCTGCTCTCCACATACAAGTCAATTAATTTCTAATTTATTAGATAACGAAAGATCGTACAACGAACACAATCGATTTGCGTAAACGTGAAAATAAACATACGTCAAAATTCTAAATCTCTAAAATAAAAAAATCGCGAAATAAGAGAGACTATAACCAGATAATAATAATGATAAATATAAACGAGTGTTCGATTTTGTGCAGGGCAGAGGTTGTTGTTGTGTGTGTATGTGTATGCAGAGCAGCGTCGTTGTTGGGAAAACGAGACCGACGTCGATGATGGTCGATTGGGCGAGCGACGTCAAGCGTATCCGAACGAGCCCTTTGTCCGCTCGGCTCGACGGCATATACACATGCTCATTGATATTCAGTTTTAATACTCGTTAGAAAAAGCATCCAAGTAAAACAGGTCCAATATATAGGAGTCGAGAGAGAGAGAGAGGGAGAGCGGGTGGAGAAGCGCTACATATATATATATAGCATATGTATTGGGCGCGCGCATAGCACACCCACACACACACACACACACACACACACGCGTATATATACGGGATGATATGTAGGCAACATCGGCAACAAGTAGCACTTCTCTCGCTCTCTCTCCCTCGCTGCTCCGGCTATGTGGAAGACAACGCGTTCTGTATGTATATATCTATATGACTAAAGGTAAATAAAAAAGCTCCGTCTCTTTCTCTCGGCCCCGTCACGCGTGCGCGCACGTATTTTATAATACAAAGAACAAATAAATATAGAAGCGAGGTTCCCTGCGCGAGCTTTTACTCTGTATCCAACGTGTGTACGCACATACGCACGTACGTACACACACTTGGGTGCGTGTACGAGAGTGTGCGTATATAATATAATCTCGCACGCGTGTGCTGCTGTGCGCAATCGCCGAAAGGTGTGCGTATATGTATATAATCACATACACACTGGCTCGCGCGTGGCCTCCCCCCTGGCGCAAGCTCGCTCGTGCTCTGCTCTCGGACGAAGCAGGAGGAGAAAAAAAAGGGAAGTGATGGGTAGCAAAAAAAACCCCAAGCCCCCGGGAGAGCGATACAAAGGGCGAAACAGTAATACGTATAGGAAATAAAAATGTCCAAGTTCGAAAAGCTCTCTCCTTTTATACTATACACGCTGTAATAGCAGCGGCAGTTCTTGCGCACGGGGGTATATATAATACTGCTGCTGGGCTCGCTGCCGCTCGACGATTCCTGGCACCCGGCCGACTCGACCGAGCAGCGGCACATGTGTGTTACAAACCCGATTTACGTATATATAGGTATATTACAAGGATGTGTACCTATACACGCCTACGTTTATAACGAGCGAATACGTAGGTGTACGTTTATATCGACTGTATACTACAGCGAGGCGCAGAGAGAGAGAGAGAGGCTCTCTCCCGCAAGCATCGCAAGCGCGCTATATATAACGTTGCAGCTCTCGCTCTCGGCACCTCGTTATCAAGCGCTCGATAATATTCGGCGCCATGTTTATGTATATATACCCGAGTGTAGGTGTCTGTGTGTGTGTGTGTGTATTCGGGCGAAGCTTGCTCCGGCTCTCTTTCGATGTAACAAACCTCGGACTGGAGTTCATAGCATTATAGGACGCTGCCAATGTATATATATCTATCACGAAAAATATAGTCTCCCGGTGCTCCCTTTATACGATCGTATACAGCGATGTAGCTTTGTCAAGTTGCATGCATTACTTGCTCGCAATATATGTCTATATATTATATATATGTATAGGGCTGTCGCACTCGACACCGCACGGCTGCAGCGGCGGCGGCACACGATGGATGTCCACGCGATATATTGAATATGGATATTGGATAAGCACCGACGCCGTCGTTGCAGCCGCTCTCTGATCGATACACTCCTTGTTGTGCAGCCTAGCGTGTTATATACGCGTCGATATATATAGGTATATACATGACATGGAGTGCGGCTCGAGAGCCTAGCTAGCTAGCGCGCGTTCCGATGTATATAAAAATTTTTCAATCGATCGTCGGGAGAGAGGAGATATTTGTCGGCATTTTTCGCGCGACACATGCAACAGCAGCCAACGTCAAACGTATGTGTATTCGTACATAACTGCTGCTGCTGCACACGCTTGTGGTGTACGTATACGTGCGTTTGATCATGTATGTATGTGTGTGTATGCGTGGTAAAAAACAGATAAAAAAAAAAGAAAAGAGTACGTGAGCGCGGGTAACAGTCATCCTCCTCCTCCTCCTGCTGCTGCTGGTGCTCGTCGGTGCGATGAGCGACAAAAAAAGAAAGAAGGGAGGGAAAAAAATAAAGAAGAGGAGAGAAAGAGAAAAAAGGGAAAAAAATTGGAGCGCGCTAGAAAGCGCTTATAAACATCGATATTATACATGGATCTAGCGCGAGCGTCGTCGTCATCGTCGTCGTCGAGCTCAATTGCAAGCGCGCCGCTCTCTGCGAGCGTGTGTGTGTGTGTGTGCGCGGCGGAGCTTTTCGCTTCTACTATACCACGTACGACTGCTACTAATACTATCTGCCTAACTACCACTACTGCCTGCCTGCCTGCCTCGATGGTGCGCGAGCGTATGTGCTGCTGCTGCTGCTGCAGAGCTTCAGCGTGCTAGAGCTGTGTGCTTTACGTCGTAGATGCTATACACATAAAGTCGAGAGGAGTCGCAAGCTCTCTTTTGCGTTCGCTCGCTTTTTTTCCCTTTTTTTTTCTTCTCTCTACTCGTCGGTGACGGAGAACACGCGACGCGACACACAACAGCCCTCTCGTCGTGTCCCCGGCGACGACGACGGAGCTGCTCGATGTAGCGTGAAGCAATTGCGACAGTGGCCAACATATATTATACGGTATACATATCTACACGATGTGGTGGGTGTGCACATAGGCGAGCGGGCGGCCGAGCAAGAGCTCGTTTTCCCTCCTCATTTTCTCTTCGTACCTGTATACGCGGCTTGTATGTGTGTTGCGCATGTAAAAACGAAGGCGCGCACGACGACGTTATACTTGCTACTACTACTACTACTACCCCCGTGATACGATGCTAACATGCACAGAGACATGTATATCATACTATGTACGTAGGCACTCATCTCTTTCGTTGCGGATAGGATTGTGACTTTGCCCGACCGGGCGCATAATTCACCTTTATAACGTCACGATGCCGCCGCCGCCGCCGCCGTTATGTACCTACATACAACCATACCAAAACTTTTGCAAAATGAGCGCATGTGTGTGCATTAAAATACTCGGGTGTGTGTGTGTGCTTTGCCTGTGCTGCTGCTCATGCTCACCGTACCGTCCCTCGCGACTCGAGCCTCTTTCTCTCGCTTCTTCTTCTTTTTTCTTCCCTTTTTTCTTTCTCCTCTTCTTTCGTCGTTTGCTTTCCTTCGCGCGCGCGCACACACGTGTTTAATAAGCACCCCGGTGAAATATTTTCCTTAATTTGCTTTTTCACTCGCCTATTTCGACGATGTACAATGTACTGTGTGCAGGGCTTTCTTGGTAGAAATGCACGAATTTAATAAAGGTTTGATGACCGCTTAAAAAAAAACATTTCAATCATTTTAAAATAATCGTTTTTCGTAATTTTTCTGTAAAAATTATGTTACGTTTACTGAAACTCGTCTCGTTTGACCTGAAAAGGACAATTTAATTATTTTGTAAAACTGAGATCAGTTCTCAACCACATTAATACGATGATACTAGTTTGAACCTTCGCCGCTAGATGGCGAGTACCAATTTTTCTGTAAATCTGCAAGTGACAAAGTCACAATGATTGTATAAGATATGATTGTATATCAATACTTTTTATATTCATTACTGTTTCTCGTGCTCGCTTTGCTTTATTACTTTTTTTGAGGAGGCTGCCCAAAAGTGCTTGCACAAAGTCGCACCGCAATCGAAGACAATATCGGTATCGATAAAAAGGTTCTAACAACGATGATAATAATAAAAATAATAATGTCAACTCTATAAAGCTCGGCTCGGCTGGTTCTGCCGCGACATCGACGAGCCGATCATTTTTATTCATCTCAATGAAATCTCGGAATTCGATGATTGGCCTCTCTCCTCGGGGCATTTTATTATCATCGTTATAAAAATACACGCGGCCGTTCGATAATTCTAACATTTACCAAACCGAGCGTTTACGCGCGCGAACTCGCGAACGCCTTAATTATAAACACGTGTATGTATTTATATTTACGAGTTGCATAAACAACGTGTATTAAAGCGGCGCTGCAAAATTAATAACACGTTACGCTACCGCTGCTGCTGCTGCTACCGGCTGTTATGAGCTTGATTCAACACAGACGCCGTGGTTATTAGCAGAAATACGTTTTGTTCTTCTTCTGACTTTCGTTTTTCAAGGGAATTGCGCGCGAATTCACAAAAGCGTACGTATGTAAGAAGCGTAGCATTTTCGAATCATTAGTCGGAGGAGGTTCTGCGTTGCAAATATAATTGTTGCTCGGCTAATATTTGACCGAGACATTGGTAACAAATGCACGAAGTAAAAGCTCTCGTAGCTCGCCTTACTGGCTTCGTTTTCTTCCACTTTCGGAGTCAACGATATATAAATGTAACGAAATTAGCATAAGCGCGAAACACCGGAAAAAAGAAAGCCTGAAATTTTGAAACAGTGCCAAATAGGCGCACGTATATATATATGATAATCCAATCGCGCCTATATATTACGTGCATAATAATTTCACGCGGCAAATGATAAATCGTTTTTCGGAAGCTAGGCGTACGCGTGACACGTGTGTGTGAGTCTCCACCTCGTTCAATTTTCTTTTTTTTTTGCATTCAGTCCTGGCGTCACAGTTTATTACCATCGAGAGGCTGCATTAAAAATTCAATTGTCTCGCGCGCTTTCCTTTTTTCGTTTTTCTTCTCTCTCTCTGCCCGTTCGACACCCGAGCGACGGAAAATCCGCGACGACGAACTCTCTCTTGGTCATTGATATATATTATACTCTATAAATCCCTCGAGGCATTCATTGATTTATCGCCGTGTGCAATTCTCTCTTCTGTTACAGATCGTTCACCCAAAGAGCGACGAGCAGCGCCAGAGACTCGGCGAGAGCGTCAGAAATATCCTTCTCTTCCGCGCGCTAGATAAAGTAAGTATCGCGCAAGCACGAGTGAAAATAAATGTTTTCGCAAAAATAGACGCGAGTGAAGATATCGGATGCTAATTTGTTTTGTCGTTGCATTCACAGGAACAGATGGCAGGTGTACTGGACGCCATGTTCGAAAAGACTGTGCAAACCGGGGATTTCATTATCCGACAGGGCGACGACGGCGACAATTTTTACGTCATCGAAACGTAAGAAATTATTTACTAATCCATTCTAACGAACGAAACTCATTTGTATCGTTGCGGGAAAATTCACTCTCGTCTCAAACTCGGTGAACTGTAAACACGTCTCGAGTACTTGAAAAGCAAAACGCGCAACGCGTCTGCTGCTCTTAATCGCGTGCGGTTTTGCGAGTAATCAATTCCCATTCTCCCCATTTCCCACAGTGGCAAATTCGAGGTCTACGTCAAAGACTCGCTGATTCACACTTACGACAACAGCGGCGCCTTCGGAGAGCTGGCGCTGCTCTACAACATGCCCAGGGCGGCCACGGTCAAAGCCATCAGTCCCGGCACGCTCTGGGCCATGGACCGCCAGACCTTCCGACGCATACTGCTCAAGTCCGCCTACAAGAAGCGCAAGATGTACGAGGATCTCATTAACCGAGTGCCCATGCTCAAGTCGCTCGAGGTAAGGCTTTTTTTTTTAGATGCATTTGCATCGACTAAAAATAAAATTACTGAAAAAAAGAGAGATGTGAAAAAATAGCGTTTGAGACGTTTTAAAAAAAATTTTCTTTCTGTTTTCCAACGCGCACACAGGCTTACGAACGGATGAATTTAGCCGATGCCCTCGTTCCGAAACATTTCAACGACGGTGAACAAATAATTAAACAAGGTGATATAGCCGACGGCATGTACTTCGTCGAGCAGGGCGTAGTTCGAATTACGATTGTCGGCGACAACGGACGCGAAGTCGAAGTAAGTAGAGGAATACTTAAATAGAATTAATTCACTCGCTCTCTCTCTCTCCTACTCTCATACCGAGCCGCATTTATCGATATCGAAGTAATTTTTTTTTACTCTACCTTCTCCACTTCTTTTTTGCAGGTAAATCGCATACCAGCCGGGGGTTATTTGGGCGAGCTCGCTCTCGTGACTCATAAACCCAGAGCGGCTTCGGCGTACGCTGTTGGCACCGTCAAATTGGCCTGTAAGTACTGCTTACTTCTATACTTGCACTCAGCGTCCGCCTCGAATACGTCTCTCTCTTTCTCTCTGTCGTTTGACTATTTCTGGCTTTATTATTTTTTTTTACTTCTTTTTGCGATGCAAGAAGGAAGAAAAAATACAAATTGTGAAAAATACCGATATGTTTTTCTTCGTTATTTTTGCAGTCTTGGACGTCGAAGCATTCGAGCGTCTTCTAGGGCCGTGCATGGAGCTCATGAAGCGTAACATTGACGATTACGAAGATCAGTTAATCAAAATATTCGGCAGTAAAACCGAAATATCCGACATTCGATGAATCGATTCTCCTTATGCAATCTGTACGGTCGCTGTATAAAAAGCATCAGTTTCTTTACACAAACAGACACACACACACACACACACACACAGATCTACACATTTGCATGTTCGAGCGCGCGCTCGCCCGCACACACAAACATAAAACGCAGCGAGGCGCGCAAAATATTACTACCCATTTGTGAATTTTCATCCGCGTACTTTGAGAGTCTCTTTCAAGATGAAAAAAAAACTCTTACGACTGTTCACTATAAAAACATTTTATCATTAGATCATTTTTCGTAGTTGCAGCATTTACACCTAAAGTTGTAATTATAGTATTAAATAAGCGAAAATTGAACATTTAGTTTTCAATATATGTGTCTAACACGCCATGAAAAATATTTATAAAGACTGTATTCAATTGGAAAGCAGTGGAAAGTACAGTTTTTGTAAAGAAAAACTTCTTAATGTGAATGCATATAGTTTAGTTTTCTCTTAAGTTGTTAGTGCCATCAGTTTTACTTGTGTTGAAACAATTTTCGTTGCAATTGGTTAATTTTTATTGATGAAAACAAAAAGATATATAAAAGAAAAAAAATTTATACGTGAAAAATTGGTGCTTAGATAATCCGAATTCTCACGTGAAAAGCGATTCGCTGGCAGAATTTCGCTTCCTTCGTACTAGAAAGTCCAAAGGTACACTTGCTGTTAAAAGTAAGAATTTTAAAGAGAAAATTCTAAAAATAATTTCCATATTTATTTAGAATTAGGAAACATATTAGTTTAATCAAGCAGGATAAATTTGGTGTTTCACAATATTTATATCCTTTTCCTGCTAACGATTCTCTACTTTGTCTGTTGTGTGCCTTTAAACATTACTTTTGTCACAAATGAGTTAATTTTTATTGGTATAACTATTGCCATCATTATTCAAAGTATTTAAGCTTGTAAGGCTGTTTTTTATTATTAAATTGAATTCATGTTATTGAAAGCTTTTCTTTGTCAAGTACTTGGCTTATAAATACCAATCAGGATTTTTCTATGCTTGAGTTATTAAATAATCCTGAGGGCATATGCTGGGTAAATAATGAGAAAAATATGGCTTGTACTATAATTAATAAAACCACTATAATTGTGATTGATTGTTATCAAATATGTCGTAATTTTTAATTATTCATTACGTTAAGAATGCTGACAATATAATCTTTACAGAGATGGGTAAATCGGATTTCCATTCAAGAATAATTTATACTGTATCATTTATATTGCATCATTAGTTTTTATCGAATTTTTGTAGGTAGATCCTACTTTGAAAAAATAATTTTTTCTGAACCCGTGTTTAATCGCATCGTAATGATAATGATTATAATAATAAATAATAATCATATTTAAAAAATCTCAGAAAATTCTTTGAATAAAAATATCTCAAAAAATAACGTGAAAAGGTAAATGATAAATGTGATTTTTCGATCACTTGCATTTTTATGTCTAAATATATAGTATTGTGTTGACTAAAGAATAGGTCGTAAGATAAATTAATTTTTCATATATGAATACTAATATTGAAAGTAATTTAAAGTATTGTTTATTTGAAAATAATTTATTTATTTTTTACGAAGGTGTAATGTGAACGTAGACGCATCCATGCATATTGGCAACGACTTGAACTTACGAGTTTATTAAATGCAACTTTTGAAATGATGCGATCGGCTCGTGTCACAGTAAAAAATAGATAGGCATGTTTTCATGTAATCATTGAAGTCTACAATTGAAATAAAGATATAATATTCTATTCTCCGAGCTAACAACAAATAATTAATGTCTATATATTGATTATATATGACTGCAATCATAGGCAAAGAGCCTCTGTGCAAAAGCGTGACGACAACAGTGAATTGTAGGACAATCATTTCCGTTATATGTTTATTACAAACATTTGTTATTGATACTTACTTTTCTTCATTCTACAATTCACAGCTGTCCGATGTTCTTCTCTATGTTTTAGTACAACAATTTAAGTACTTTTCATGTTTACTTATAGATTTTTGTGAATTAAAAATTTTTAAATACTTTTGAGTGTTTTGAACTTGTCTTAAATCGAATACCAAACAATTGAGATGTTTTACGACATACTGCCTACTGTAATTTTTACATGATACTGTATAATAAGATTGTTTTTGTTTACTTTTCAAAGTGTTAATCAATCAAACTGTTTTTGATAAAAATGTTGAAAATTTTTTTTAACTCAACAAAAAAAAGGATTGTTAAATGATTTTCTTAAATATAAAGCATGCGACGTATAGATAAATCTTTCGATACAAAACTATTATTTACGAGAAAAAGTATAACTTAAAAACGTACTTATATACTCCTTAAAAACATAATCGTCTCTGCAGATTCACTGAGAGCTACAAAAAAAATCACTTAATACTATACTCTGTGGAAAACTAAAAGTAGAAGTATAGAATAATCGTCTCCTTTCAAAACTTTTTAATTCAAAAAAGTTTCTCAAATATCTCACTACCTTACGTAATGCATAATTAATTTTTCATTTTAGGTCATTACAATTTTCTAAAATGAAACCAGTTACAATTTTGACCGCCTTTACAAAGTACTCAAAAATTTTATGAAAACAAATTTATTTTTATTATTTTTTTTCAAAATGATCAATTCGAGTGTGTTTTTAGTTAATCGATACTTTAAGGAGTTGCCAAAATTTTCGATTCATCAATTTTATTTAACCGCAGGCATACAAGGGCACAAAAATTGAATTTTACAAACCATACGGTTTCTCGAAATAAGTCTAAAGTTAAGCTGTGACACTTCCAAATTATTTAAACGAAAAACAATTTCACAACCGACAAAGTAAATAATGAACTGGATAAAGAAAGAATAAAAGAAAAGTATCAATGCATACTGTAAAACATTAAATGGCAATGAATAAAAAAGAAACCTTGATGAACAGATGCTTATCAAGGCGTTTAGCAAGTAAGTGATGAGAATGCAACTAATAAAAAGTAACAGAGTGTGCGTTTGAGCGTTATCAGAAATCTGAATGCAAGCTGTATTTAGTATTATCATGCGTATTTCCTGATACATATGCTTAATGAATTGAGTTATTATACAAATCGAATTAAGTCAAGTACGATTTAGTTTTACTATTTTTATGTGTAGGAGAAAACAAAACCCCCGTGGTTTTTTCGACGACTCTTTCCAAAGCGATACCTTCACATTTACACACTTTTAACTGTGAATCATACTTGTGAATAAATTACTATCGTACTTATTTCTATTGATAAGTTATAAGAGAACCAAAAATGAGGTTTTACAGCAAAAAAAAACTTTATTTTGCATAAATAGGTATTGTCTGAATGCACAATTATTCGACATTAAAATTAAACATTGCGCGTTACAATGTCAAACCGTTGTATTTGAAATAAAAGAATATTTGAGCTTGTTTGGCTGCATGTATGCAAGTATGTGCGCATATTTTACCAAAAAAAAAAAAGAAGAATAATAAACTGCGTGTCTGCGGACCATGCATAGGTAATGCTTGCCTGAAAGTATGTCGCAAGTGTTTGTCTTTGCTATCGCGTCATTCTATTTTCATATCTATTATATCGGGGCGATAAATATGCGGCAGGACCGACTAAAAAAAAAAAGAAAAAAGAATCGCCCACTGTTATTTTAATTCGTCGACTCTTCGTTTTTACACGAATAATATACTCTACTTTTGTGTGTCTCACACTCATTTTTTTTTCTCAGTCTCGCGCACGCGTCATTCTCGTCTCGTTTTCATTGACAAATGACAAATTAGATCGATACTTAAATACATAATTGTAGATTTTACAGGCCTCAAATATTCAAGGCTAAGTACAACACAAAGATTTTCTAACGAGCGATATTGCACGGTGAACATTTTTTCTACGAAAATAAAAAAAAAATAACTGAAGAATAAAGTACGAAATTAAAATTAAAGTAAAATCTTTATGCGAAGCGATGCATTGTGCTCGATAGATGAGTAATCGGAAACTGAAGGAAAAAAATGGTACAGAAATCGCATTGATCAGACATTCCCAGCACACGAGCATTTTTGAATCAGCTTGTTTTTTAGTACATACTTTGTACAGATTTTATAATCCTAAAAGATAATGCACATAACAAAAGTCTATCCGATACATTCGTACGATCGTTAAAGTATTGAATTTAATTTAAAAAAAAATCTAATAAGTATTTATTCGCCAAGTAAAATCGACACGGTTACTTTACTTTATGTATATCATAAATTAAATAGTCATTTGGCTATCGAAACAAAATTTATACAAATTATTACTTTCATTGAATGTTTTATATTGTATACAATTCGAATTTATATTACACACTAATGTGTCATTACGTACTAATTACCTATAATTATATACCAGTAAAAGGCATTACAATGTTTTGTATACGACCGAAATCGCATGATGACTTTAAATTCATCCACCGAGAAAACATTAACGAGACATAAATTATGGAGAACTTTTCCGAACGTAAATGCCCAGTTTTTACTGTGCGCAGTAACAGCTCGGGGTAAGCACCGAATCGATTCGACAAAGTGCTGCTCAATTTATTATGCTTTAAACGATATCATTGGAAAAGTATAACTCGATAAACTCGATAAAAGTAAAAAAAAAAAATAATTATTATAAATAAGTAACAGCGGAATGCATCAGGATCGTTTCGAAATGATTATATATAAATATATTTATTTATATATGTATAAGTCAAATGGATACAGGATATCCAATAATGATTATGAACGTAATTGATAAGAACAAACAAAAAAACGCATGGTAAATCTAAATATAAATAAATGATAAATGATACATACTAAACTATTCAACTCGTCTGTCGAAGACAAATATTATTGCTCGGATTTTCTCCATGAAAATGTGTGTTGAATCCGGCGTTTGCGGGTGTGAAGTCGATGAGTACTCGTCATCGCATGACTCGCACTGCATGAGTAATTTAAGAATGATTTGCCGATTCCTTGAAAAAAAAATCTAAAAAAAATTTGATATTTATAATATTTAACAAACAAAAAAAAACTACCACGTGTGTTACATATCATAAGTTTATTACTTCATCATTATGAGAAAATATAAATTGCGCTAATAAGAGATTAGTTGAAACTAGATGAAAAAGCTCAGGATAGATTCAGTTACGCAGATCAGTATAATACACACACGCAGTTCAGGAAGCGAATATCACAAAGTTGATCGATCCACTTCATTAACAGTATAATAGCTACTTTATTATGTTTTGTGTTTCGTGCCATAAATTCTTCACGTAGAGACGATCGTTGCCTTTCATATACACGTTGCGTCCAATTTTTTCATTTCCAATGCGTTATTGTCAACCAAAAAAACCAAAGAAATTCTTCTGAATTTGTCAATAAAAGAGAACGAGAGATTGCTTGCATATCCTTAAGAAAAATCTTTTTGCGTTTCGATTTTTATCTTTCATCGGGGAAAAAAAATTCACTTTGTCGTGTAAATTTTTCGGCCAATTAGTTGAACTAAGTATCTTAATTAAGTTTTGATATGGAATCGATCGAGCTATAATTAGTAGTTGGCTTCAATGATCGAATGGACCACAAACTTCTATAAAAAAGAAAAATAATAATAATAAAAGAATAAAAAACTTACACACGTGTGTATGCAAAAACATGCACACACAATATAATGCATACTGCTGCAGGTGATGCCAGAGAAAAGGGTATAATGATATGTATTGGCGCACCCGAAATGATCTTTTAAAAAAGCATAATATAGCGCGTTTACGGTGCGATCTTCGAAATCGCGTACTTAATCGTCGAGAAAAGGGTATTTCAAACGGTATTTCAAATTTGTAGCAAGCAGAAAAAGAAGGCAAAAGTACGTTTTCCAACTCCATTGCGTGCGCCACTGCATTGATGAAATATTATAAATAATATACATAAATATTGAATATTATATAACGCTACGTATTTAGATATCGATATGAAGGATACAAACAAAAATATATATGTATGACTTTAGAATGTAAGTAAGCTAAAAAAAAACTATTCATAATGAAGCTCGACATTTACAGCTGGTCTGATATCGAGCGACATCATATCGTTTGTTATGTTATCGTAATCGAAGGCGAAACACTACGTTATAATAAAAAAAAAGAAGAAGAAATCGTTTTTTCTTTCATTCATTAATTTTCTCGTTGTTTACAAACATCTTGCCCGAATTGTACGACGATAATCATTGATGTATACATATGAATAAAATGGCGTTGATCATTATAATAACCGAAGCGAGCGCAGCTCTTCGCGAGTTTGCAACAATTGTATAACATGCACGATCGCACGCGCGAGACGGCAAATGTGAAAATCATCGCTTTGCTACATACGTTGCGTGGAAATTTCAACAGTTTTCGATGTCAATTGCTAAAGATTGATTAATTGATTCCGTCGCTACTCGAATAGGCTTAGAAGCTAAAAAAAAAATTAACAAAAAAAAAGGATAAAAAATGCATTAATCATTATAGCACCATTGATGACGATGTAGATTCATTTCCGTGCGCATATTTCGATGTGTGCAATGCGACTGCAACTCCACTGCATTTCAATTTTAATTTATATAAAATATTACGCAATGATAATTGATTTATAAGGAAAAACGCACGCAGTCATCGATTAGATTGAATTTTTGAAAGACATTGCCAACTTTCGCAACTATATCGAGGAGGCGCTTACCTTTTGCAAAATTTATCAATGGACATACTATAATGATGAATGCTATACATAAATACATCATTGAATATCATGTGATGAGAGAGGCTGCGATCTTATTCGAGATGCGAATGTACTAATGAGTATATGATATATAGATAGTGTAATAAAATTAATATCTAATAAATGAATGGACCCTTAAAAAAATTAATCACAATGACTGTGTTTTCTTTTATTTTTTCTCTTTAATCACAAAAATTTGATATAAAATTATAAATGTATTATTTACAACTTTTTAGAATATGAAACAGTTATAAAGGCAGTCGCACAAGGGCCTCACTTCGCCAAAAGTAATTTAACTTCGTAATGGTGACAGGCAAGTATGGGAATGGTTTGATAAATTAACTTTTTAGAAATCCCTGCGTGCTTTGTAAAAAGTTCCAAAAAGCGCAATCCTGCAATTGTTTCAGTTTCGAATTCATCGGATAATTTTGAGCTGAAAATTTCGAGTTTGTGAATAGAAAGATCAAACCATTTTTTTATTTTAAACAATTTCATCTTACCAGTCTGATTCGATAAACGATAAAATATATTTACTGACAAGCGTTACAAAAGAATTCAAATAATCTATTCCGAATTGCTTCAAAAACGTTTGTAGACCCAAAATTAGTATTATTGGATCAACTGGATCTTGAATCTTTTTACTTGTTAAATATGCTATAAATTTTGTAATAAATGAATTTAAAATTTATTTGTTATACTGAAAAAATTAATTATAATTTTCAACCTACCTAAATTTTTACAAAAATGTATTTTATGCAATTGTGGCACGGTCAATAAAAACAGGATATTATCTATGTTATTCATTTTTGGCGGCTGAAAGTAAATTTTATTTTTTACATCGGTTATTCCAACAGCCACTAACATTGCACTCAATTCATTCAGGAACTCTGGTTCAAAAGAATTTAGACCTTTCTCTTCTACTTCTGCTAACACAGCACTAGAATAAAATTTTTAATGATTTAAATTTAATGAAAATTGTAAAAAAGTAATAATAATACAAAATTTACTCGTTTAAAGTTCTTAATGAAGCTTCTATATCTTGAGCCTCGCTTTGACTAGCAGAGTTTAATTGGCAGGATATTTTTTGCCTTAACAGCTGCCAATGGCCAATTTTTAGTATTGAATCGAATAACTGCACCCACGATTTTGTTACCAAGTTGTTAACCAGAAGTAAAAATCGACTTCTATTACCTAAAACATAAATTATTATTACAAATCCGAACGGCCCTAATCAATCATCCCAGCAATAAATATAAATGCAGTACCTTTTAAATTATCGGAATTTTGGAATGTTTCGCATTCTTTCAATGTATTGGCCCATGTTTTACTTTTTATTCCACTATCAATAAACTTCACGGTTCTTTGAATTTCAGTTGCTATAAAGTACGAGTATATTTTATCCAATCCTATAAGCCCGGGTGCATCCATTGCTTGTAAAATCATTGAAAAGATTTTATGATTCGACACCTCGGCTTGAGTTTTCAGATCGTACCAAATAAATTCTCGTTCCGCGTACATGGTTGTTCTAGAAAATTGTTTGATTAAAGAAAAATTATCGAAAAACAAAAATTTAATTGATATATATTTACTTTGGATCCGTAATGCGAGTTATTTCTCTGGCAAGTCTACCCATAAAGGTTTGTGAATTTGAATCCGTCGGTTGTAAATTAATCACTGGTTTTTCTTCTGGCAAAAATAACCATGGTTTACCTGGAATCCATAGAGAACCTTTGCATTCTTCTTCCACTGCTTTACTTATAATGTATGAAATCTGTACAATGAGAAAATAACTTAAAAGATTACGATATATTTAAAAAACTAGCAAAATAAAATGAGTCAAAACCTACTTCTTCATGCCAGATTTTTAAACTATTTATATTTGTATAATCTTGTATATATTGGAATGATTTTCTGTACCCATCCATCACAGTTGATAAAGCTTGCAATTTGTTGACCAATAAATCCTGAAATTATTAATTTAAATTAATGTCAAGATATCAACATATTTTAGAAGAAAAAATTAATTTATTACCTTCGATTTAGCATCAAAAACTAGACTATTGTGTAAAGCTAAAGTAACTTTTTTTACAAGTTCTTGTCTAATTCCATCTTCTAAGAGTCTATGAGAGTCTACTCTGAGAATACCTAGCGATACACTTTCCAGAGACAGCATACCATTTGTGAAAATTGAAATAGAATATGTTAGTTCTGCCATCTATAAAATCAAAATAACTTTATGAAATCTTTTACAAAATTTTATTTAGTTGTTCTCATTACCTTCAACCTTTCACGAGATTGAGCATAATCTTTGACTTTATCTTTATGCAATTTACTTGGTATTTCATGAAATACATTAGTTTCAAGATCTACAATCTGAGCGAGTATTGCAAATACTGATTCAGGAATTATTTGTAAAACATGCCTTGCATAACTTTCCAACTCTCTACTATAATACTGAGAGACAGAGGCCAAGTCCGGACTTTTTATTTGATTAATTCGTAATAATGGCATTTCTAAAGCTGAAGCCATCTGAAAGTTTTTTTATGATAAAAAATTTTATAAAACATATTATACTTATTAAATTAATTATACCTTTGAAAGCAAGGCTTTCAACTGAATCACAGTACTTGGATCAGCTTTAATTCGATTCTGCATTTCAGGTATAAATGCTTCCATAATATTCCAAGCATAACAACAGTCTGTGACAATATTTAAAGCAATTATTGTATCCTCGTTCATTAAACTTGATCGCAACATATTATGTAAAATTTGTCTAGCTTCTTTCAAGTATTGTAATATTTGCAAATTATTTTCTAATTGATGAAATTCTAAAAATTTTAAAAATTATATTAGAGATTGTTAAAAAACCTAATTAAGTTTTATTGTTTTACTAAAATTACCTTGTACTTCTTCCAAAGCCTGAAGTAATTGCATAATTTTTTTTCCATCATCCTCCAACACTGATTCAATGTGTTTACTAATTTCTCTAAACCAGTTTTCCAGTGTTTGATTTTTTTCAATATCATCTAATTGTTTGACTCCAGAAAATGCATCAGCTAATCTGTTAATTTTTAGGATACATTTTTCTTTGTTTTTAACCCATTTGTTTTCCTTATCTTGCAGCAACTGTAATTATGAAATATTTGAAATGTTCATTAAAATTACAAGGTATTGAAGAAATAAATTAAAATAAAATGAAAGTTTTGTTTCATTTTATTTTGTTTCATTATGAAGTATTACCTGTTTGTACATTTGTTTGATATTATATTCAATTTGAGCAGAGTTTAGTAACAATCGTAAAGTTTTTTCTACAGTATATTTGCTATCCTGAATTATTAGTTGCTTCAAGTTTCTCAATCGTTTTGAATCTTCTATCAAAATGGTAGGTGTAGCTGTATGTAACATTATCCAATGTAAGGTAACATTACAATCCCTAGTTAATTTTATCACAGATCCTATATTTCCTTCATCCAAATTTAAAGATGAAAGAGCTTCTCCAGTTTTGATTAATTGTTTCTAATAAATTAATAAATGTGATGAGTTTATTTTTTGTTTTAATTATAATAAAAAACCAATTTCTTACCTCCATAAGTTGCCCATACTTTTGTGAAATTCTCTTAATGTTTGAATTTTCTAGAGTATTATTTAATGCTGCTTTAGCAGCTTTATACGGACTCCACCAATCAACCAAGTCTATGATAATACCCATGTACACACTGATTACCCAAGTGTCAGGAAAAAATCTATCTACAATTTCTCTCATTGTAGCAGACTGGGTTATTAAGATAGAAGGTTTGAAACATAAAATGATCACTAACATAGATGCTTGATTAGATAAAGCTATACTTCTGTGGTCTGGATGTGGATATGCACTTGTTTGATTATAAATTTCATCTAAACGTAAACGAGCTATAGTCAAGTCTAGTACTGACTCACTAATCGGTATTCTCCTAAAAATAATTTGAATCAATTGATTGTAAAGAAATTATATGGGGTTGAAAATATAAGTATTAAAAAAAAAACATACTGAAAGTATGATTCAGGATAGTTTTGTGGTCTTTTGTTTAAATTTCTGCTGAAGCCAGTAGATCTGAGTAGCAAACAAACATCATCTACTCTAGTGGATGAAACTTTTTGAACATTGTATCGGTAATAAGAAACAAGTAAACGCTCCCGTATTTGTCCATCAAAATAACAATCAACTAGTAGTAACATAATTCCATACAAATAAATAGCTTCACACTAAAATAAAGAATGACGTAAAGTTGACAATTATTTAATGATCTTTACAAAAACTCACAATTAATTGCTTTCCTTCTTCATTCATCATAACTGATTCAAAAGATTCTTGAAGATAAGTTCCATCTTCCATTTCATCGATATAACTGTTAAAATCAGTTATGTACTTATGAATACTTTCAAAGCCTGAGTAAAATCTTGAAAGTATATCTGAATAATTCTTCCGAAGTTCTTCATCCAATTCTTGCAGTACCTTGACATTTATAAAAAATTGATAAAAGCCTTACATTAAAAAATACCTATTCAAAAGAATAAAATTCATACGGGATTATTTTCGATTTTCTGTTCATAAGCGGTCGCTGCTTTGAAATAAGCAAAATCAACAATTAATGCACCATATTTTTGCACATCGTGTTTTGACTCCAACCTGTGAAATTATTTCAAATTGAGAGATTTTCTTGGAAACGATATCAAGAATACAAATGCATATTATTATGACATAAATAATAACCTGTATAGCGGCGGCAGGTAGTTTTTTAACCGCATAAGTTCCGCAATAATAGCGTTTCCTCGAGCAACAAGCCGTAGCAAAGTCTGTCCGAAGGAATTACTCGATCTTAAAAAATCACCCATCTTTCATCAATATTATTTGAACTCCACTTTTTAATATAAAACTATAAGTCGAAGCCGATATTCGAGCTTCAAAGGCGATGTCACTTTGCATTCACGAGTCAACACAATCAAAACAACACATGATCGTGCGGCCACACATTGACATTTGACCGGAATCTGATCTGACACTTCCAGTTTTAAAAGCATTCCGTACGGGGGCGTTTGCATTGAAGCACATCACCGAAAGTCAAAACAAAAGTGACACCGGTAACATATGTCATAATAAAAACAATACACCAGCAAAATAGATAACTAATAACTTTATTATTGAATTTTTTGTATCTGATTACAGTTGAAGTAAAATTAATTATTGACTGCATTGTTGTGTGTATTGAACTGTTGAATTTTTAATTTTATTAGGTATTTAGATTTTTTGTAAGTTACCAAACTATAAGTAAACTGATGTTTGAGAATTCAAAATTAATGTCACTTTTAATTGACAAATGAACACGAGACACAAAAACTCGACCAGAACCACACCTAATCATGCAACAACAAGTTGACAATTGAACGAAATTTGACATTTCCAGTTTTAAAAGTATTCCGTGTGGTGGCGTAAAAAGATTACCATAAGTCAAAACACAAGTGACACTTGACATCCGTGACTTTTTGGAACTGTCAAATTTTGAATTTTATTAAATTCAATATTTAAAATAAAACTTTTAAAAAATGTTTGTTTAGACGAAATATAATTTGTTAATTAAGCGTCATTCAAAAAGTTAATCATAACTATCAACAATCCTCTTAATACAAAATAGGCAAAAATCATTTTTAAAAGCTCCCGCTTTTTAGGTGGCGCCATTTTCGGTCACGCGACACAACCTGAAACTTTTTCATCGTTTTACGCCCAATTGTAGACGTGGGAAATATCTTAAAAAAATTCGCTGAATTATATATTTATCTTTGTTTGTGTAACTTTAAGTACTGTTCCTCGAATTTTTCCAACCACCCGAGTAGAATAAAAGTCATAACAATAAGTTCGAGATCCATCTTGGCTGCATATGTCACCGAAAGCATCGTCGCCACGTCTCGTCAACGCAACGCATCATCGTCTTCATTTGAGGTTCATGGAGTACCACGAAGTATAAAGAAAGTTTTGAGTCAGAGCAGCGCGATTTGTTGATGCAGTAGTGCTGCTGGCACTGGTTGAGCTTCGGGTCGTGGACCACCACACATACATCGTTATACAAAAGCCTCGCCGTATCTATCTAGTTCGTCTCTCTTGAGTTTTAGTTGAGGAGACTCGAATTTTTGGAGAACGGAGTCTGGATAAAGTATATTAAGAAGAAATTAGGCGCCATCTGCATATCACTTGGCTATGAAGTCATAATGTGTTTACAAATTACTAACATAGAGAGGTAATCACAGATATTTTTTCGTAGCGATCTAGCTGTGCGTGCATTTCTATGATGATTTTTTTTTGAATATGTAATCCTATAGCTGTTTACATGTATGAAGCTTTTCAATTAACACTAATGCTTTTTTATAGATAGATTTGAAAGAAATTTTGTCTCATAAGAAAAGCAATGGACGATCTGTTATGAGAAGTACATATTATAAACATAAGAAAACTACTTTGTTGTTTTGATATTGCCAAAAGTAAACAAGTTTTTTATAAAAAAACAATAATCAGATATTACAAAAAAAATGTCTGAAAACAAATGTAAAGATGGAAAATCTGCAAAATTCTCCTCTCCAAGTAAAGTAAAGAAGAAAGCCATTATGTCACCAAGTAAGTAAAAAACACTGGTTGAGTTATTCAATGCACTTGAATTTTTCTCAACTAAGAAGATTAAAAATTAATTTGAATATTTATTCACAGAAAAAGAAAATTCACCAAAATTATTTAAATTTCAAAGTATTAAAGATGAATTGACGATAGAAGCAAATCAAGAAATTAGCAATCATGATATTTTTAAAAGTGAATTGATTCAAAGTGCTGAAGAGCAATCTGATAATCATATTATGGATTCTAAAATGTCAAATGATCTAGAATATATTGGTTTAGAAATTAAAAATTTAAATGATCTAAAAAAAGTTACTCCTCAAATTAAATTGTCATCATCAAAAATGTCATCGCCTTCTACTTTATCGTCATCGTACATATTGAATGATTCACAAAATAAACTACATAATTATTGCAGAACATGTGCTGAATTAAAATTTCCTTTGATAGATATATTTAGTGACGAAGGAACAGAAATGCAGCTAAACGAACAATTGCAATATTTTGAAGAAGTTGATGAATTTAGTTTATCTACAAAAATGTGTATCGAATGTATCAAGAATTTGGAAACAAGCTATAAGTTTTTGATGCAAATCAAAAATGCAGAAGTAAAACTTCAATCTATATGGGACTCTTGTCCAGAATCTCAAGTTAATGATTTGGAAGAAGATTATTCAGAGCATTACCTAAATGAAGAAAATGAGAGCTCCGAATCTTTTTTTGACCAAACTGAAACATTTGAAGAATCAAATGAAAATATTTCATATGATGAATGTGAACCAGATGATTCAAACGATATTGATCAAAGTTTACAGTCAAATTATGATAACAGTGAAACTGAAAATTGTGAGTATAACTTTGATGAAAGTCAAAGAACAGATGACAATGAAACTAACATAAAGAATGAATCTGAAAAAATATTTAATAATGAAAAAAGCAGCCCTATGAAAAATTCAATTCCACCTTCACAAATATTTAGCGATGTAAAAAAAAATGTAGAAAAAGATGTGAGCTTTGCCAATGCAGATAATGGCAACGAAAAAAATAAATTAATATTAGCTTTAAAAGAAATGAAAATTCCAAAATTGAACTTTGATGACGTGATCAATGTAGAGGAGGGTGAAAACGGAATAATGTATGTCACTACTAAAGGATCGAAACCTAATGAGCTGCTTCTGTTGAAAGTTAAAAAAATGGAAAAGTTGACTAAAAAGGACGAAAAGGGAAAAAAGTCCTCTAAAACTCATTCACAAAATAAAGCACAGCATCTAAGACCTTCAAATTTATCAGAAAATAATATCGACGATGAAATCGAGAAGTATAAAAGAAAACGCGTTGAAATTTTAGGAGAAGGTGCCGATATGATCGTCGAAGAGGAACCCAGTGAAGTCATAGACAACCGAGGTTTCGCCGGTAACTTGGGTGATACCGGATGTACAGAGAACACGAAAACCATCAAAGAAGAACTCGAAGATGCAGACGATCCGCTTTTTCAAGCCGCGAGTACATCCACAAGTTCATCCGCGAGTACGATCGCGGTATCAAAAAGTTCGAGCTCTATGGACGAGTTACGCGAAAGGTACAACGCAATTAGAAAGCAGAACGACTTTTTCGAGAGAGAATTATCGACCGAATTCAAGGACAGATTGAAGAGAATACTTCGACAGAAAAACGAATACATCGAGGACTTCGTGAAGTACTTGAATCAACGAAAAATCGTGGCGTCGAGATTGAAAACGGAAGACATCATACTGTTGTACGAGAAGAAGAACAACGTGAAAATCGACAGATCGGCGATCGAGGACGAAGGCCCCCCGGAGGAAGTCGCGGAGGAAAAATTGAACGAGGACAAGGAGGCGTACGACTGCGACTTCTGCTTCAGATTCTTCTACTCCGTGGACATGCTGCAGGAGCACGCGAAGATCCACGACGTGCGCATCCAGTACCTGTGCAGCGACTGCGGCGTCGAGTTCTCCACGGGCAAGGCGCGCCGCGAGCACAACGCCACCTGCGTGCAGAAGCTCATCTGCAAGGGCTGCGGCGAGCTGCAGGAGTCCAAGGGCAAGAAGCGCCAGCACGAGCAGAAGCACTGCGACGAGAGCTACGGCCAGCTGTGCGACACCTGCGGCGAGAAGTTCAAGCACCAGGGCACCCTCGACCAGCACATCAAGGTGAAGCACATGGATCTGGGCAAGGTGCACAAGTGCCCCGAGTGCTCCAAGGAGTTCACCTTCAAGACCAAGATGACGTTCCACATGAAGACGGTGCACACGACGGTGCGCGCCTTCCTCTGCGAGGACTGCGGCAAGGACTTCAAGAATCCGGCCAGTCTGCGCCATCACAAGGTGCGCAAGCACCTCGAGCCCAACAGCCGCAAGGAGTGCAAGATCTGCAAGAAGATGATACCGGCCTACGGCATGTCCAAGCACATGCACACCCACAAGGCATACACGATCGCCTGTCCGCGCTGCGACAAGATGTTCAAGAACACCTCGACCCTGAAGCAGCACCTGCGCATCCACGAGGACCAGCGACCGTACAAGTGCAACGAGTGCGGCGTGGGCTTCAACAGGCGCGACGGCCTCAGGCTGCACATGCGCGTCCACCAGAAGAGCAACTCGCGCGGTCTGCGCGAGTGCATCTGCCAGGTCTGCGGCGAGAAGTTCCCCAATCACTCGACCCTCGTCATACATCGCAATCGCACGCACAAGGACGGCCGCACGTTCACCTGCCACCTGTGCAATCGCTCGATGATCTCGCAGCGCTCGCTCGACTGGCATCTGTCCAGCATTCACAACGAGGTGCTGCCCGAGCGACCGGAGAAGGAGGAATCGGCGGTGGACACCGAGACGAAGCGCGTCGCCTGCCTCAAGTGCAACAAGACCTTCAAGACCGAGACGATACTGCGCACCCACGTGAAGAACAGCCACACGGAGAAGAAGCCGCAAAAGTGCCTGGACTGCGACGAGATCTTCACCTCGGACGTGCGCCTCAGGCACCACATGATGGTCCAGCACGAGCGCCTCGAGGGCACCCAGAAGTGTCCCTTCTGCCCCAAGCGCTTCGTCAATCAGCTTCGATTAAAGACCCACATGATCGCGCACTCGGAGGAGCGTCCCTTCGCCTGCGACCAGTGCGACTTCATGCTCAAGACGCGCATACAGCTGATCAAGCACAAGCAGAATCGGCACAGCGACGAGAGGCCGCTCCAGTGCCACTACTGCAGCTGGCGGTGCAAGCAGGTTAGCGCCCTGGTCTGTCACGAGCGCACTCACACGAACGAGCGCCCCTACAGCTGCAGCGTCTGCAAGCAGCGCTTCAAGTATCTCGGCGACAAGAACAAGCACGAGCGTAGGCACGAGAGCCTCGGCGGTAGCGGCTTCAAGCGCATCGCCATCGGCAAGAGCGGCACCGGCGGCGGCAGCGGCGAGAAGACCGAGGACCAGAGTGGCTTCGATTCGGACGCGGATGCGGCGGAGACGCACGACGAGAAGCAGGACGGCACCGTTTATAATTTGAACGACGAGATCGACACCTTCGACGAGTCCAGGATCATCAAATTCGAGACTGGCGAAATTGTGGCCGAGTCCGAGGCAACGTTTGAGCCTGTAATTTTATCTTCACATTGTTTAATTGTATTTTTGTCTTTTTTATCGAACCGCAGGATTAAATTTTTTTCTCGTTTCAGATGTACGTCGAGGAAGCTGAACATGACAATAACCATGGCACGGTCGTAGTTGGCTTCGAAGACGCCACAGTTTACACGGAAGAAGTTAGTACAGTACCCATGGAAACAGAGATAATAACGAACGATATGATAGATCAGCAGATTTTGCAACCAGGCACAGTCGTCCATCTTCAACAGCAGGACAGCAATGGAAAGATCCAGGTCATTCCCGTCATGCTGTCCTTGCCAGATCTAGGCGATCCCGGGGAAGTCAGTTTAACTGCCACGTCCATCATGTACAAAGAATAATTAGTTTTAATGTAAATTTTTTTTTAATGAAGCCGTCTTTTAGCGTTTCTAAGAATTTCGGTGGAAGAGTCAGTTTAACAAAGGCATGTCCTAGAAAGTATTAATGTGGCTTTTTGGGAAGACACTTATCACTTCGAGGGTGATAGTGTAATTATTTACGAATAAAGTTAGAATAACTTTTTTTACTTGCAGATGAATAATCAAGTGTAAGATTTACGATATCTTTGTAAGGTATGAGTCGAAAGAATAGCTTTTTGAAAAGTAGTTTAAACAAAACTACTATTGTGTCATTTTTACTGCGTAATCATTATATATAATATAATATATAATACAAAAACAAAATCAGCAGTTGATATTCATGTTGGCAGGGCGAGTGGTCAGTTCAATTTTCGATTTCAGAACATTGAACTTGCTACTGCACTACAAATATTACGCTACGTAACGAAAGAATTTGATATTCTTTCCTACATTATGTACTATAAAAAAATGCGGTCGGGTAATTCATTTTAAATGAGTGTGAATGACTGAATGGATGAGTGATAAACAGTATTGTTTCACATTTTCATAGAGTACTCTTAATTATGGACGATTGTAAATGGTTTTTCTCTTTTTCTAGAAATACGGAGACTAAGATTAAAACTGTAATTAAAAAATTTCAATTATTTGTTCAAACCATCTGCATCAAGTGGTAATCTGTTGTAAACGTAAATTGTGAACTTACGGTATAATTTTTTGAGAGTACCATTAAATTTTCAAACCAATCAGTGAAATGTTACTGTAGTTATAATGCAATATCTTTAGGTTGCTATCTACATAATGTTAAATAATTATTAAAAATATATATAAAAATATTTATGAGTTGATAAATATAAAAGAGCTTAATAAATCAGAGTTTCGTTTGAAGCCAAAACAAATTATTTACTTTGAGAGTGTGCAAAAAAATTATAAGAGAAAAAATAATAATAAATTCCAAGAGAATTTGGTGAATAGTTGATTCAAATTTTTAAATGTATTTGAACAATAAACATCATAATTTTTACAATAAAATTTGGATGTACAATATGTACAGTTTAATGACGTATATTAGCAGTATGTTATTACATTTGATTTTTATTAATTAAAATTACATAAATGAATATATAATATAATTTTTTTTATCTCTTGATACGTTCAACTTTACAAACAGTGATAAATTATATTATAACAAAAGTCTTAAACATTTAAATGTATATAAAATATATGCATTTTACTTAACTCGGTACAATTTAATGTAAATACCATTTTTTTTTCTTTTAATATACTCTACCAACTTCGTTTTATAATCAACTTGAGGCTACGACATATAGCTGAAGATAGCGAGAAGCGAAAATATGTGCGATTTACAATAGTAATATGTAAAAAAATCCGTCTAGCTCTTGACTCGACATCAATGGAAAAAAGAGAGACGACGATTGAATCGTCGCTTTTTAAAAAATTGCTTCGCGTGTACGCGGCGGCGAGAGAGCAGCCGTCGTCGCGCGTAAATCGATTTACTTTGCAAAAAAGTACATTGTGTTTAAATTCTGTATAAAAATATCGACAATATTATAAAAATACTTCCGGATCATTGCTTTTGAGTCCCTTGATAATACTCGGCGAGTACCTTCCACGCGGCCGGCGCCATGAATCCGTCCGGTGGCAGTTGTCCGGTTTTCGCCAAATCTGCGTAGACACGAAATAAAACAAATTTGTAAAAATAACAACGACAACGAAAAAAAAAAAAGTTTTTAGCATCAAAGCTGACAAAAACTCACTTCGCATTCTGGTGCCGGATATGAAGTCGAAGTCCTGCTTGCGGCTCGGGTCGAAGAAGGACATGCGCTTGTTGGCCGTGTCGTAAGCGGCGACCTTGAACGGTATGATCTCGAGGCTCTCGAGTCCACGGGCCATCGACAGCACTCGGGCGCCGTGGGTCGGATCGTACAGGTTGCCGTCGGGCGTGGCCGACTTGTCCGGATGGGGTATGCCCGCCGGATCGCGACCGACGATGTAGAAATTGGCGCCGGCGTTCATGCGCGCCTTGGCGTGCCACTGCACCTCCACGGGGCCGGCGTACATCATCGGACTGGGAAAGATGGCCAGCAGGGTCGAGTCCTTGTCCAGCACGCCCTCGTCGAGGACGGCCCTGTGCTGCTGCATGCGCGTCAGCAGGGGCACGTCGTCGTCCTTGGTCCAGCCGCCCAGCGGATGCAGCAGCAGCACCGGATTCTTGTAGCCGCGCTCGAGCAGTCGCTTCCTCGTGTCCTGCATGAGGAGCGCGTGGCCGTTGTGTATGGGATTGCGCAGCTGGAAGGCGAACACGGCGTCGGCCCGCATCTCGCGGCAGCGCGACCTGATCTCGTTGGGCGTGAGTCGGTAGGCGTCGAGCTCGTCGTGCCACCTGACGCGCTCCAGGGCCTCGATCTCGCCGCCGAGCAGCCACTCGCCCGAGGCCATGACGCGATCGACGCTCGGGTGGCCCCGATTAGTGGTGCCGAACTGCCAGGCGCAGCGTTCCTCCCGACGATGACGATAGAACTCGGGCGAGCGCAGCACCGCCACCGCGCGGCCACGATGCAGCAGCGCCACGTCCGCCGAGGCGGCCTCGAGGCGATCCTTGTCCTTGTCGCTCACGGGCAGCACGATCGGCACCGACTGATTGACCTCCTTGCCGTCGTACACGAGGCACTTGAGATGCTGCACCTGCAGGTACTGATCCTCGCGCATGAAGCCTTGCAGCGGGGCGGCCCAACCCTCGGACAGCACCTGAAGCCACTGGGCGTCGTAGTCCGTGAGCTCGAGACCGGGCAGCTGCTTCTCGGCCTCGGCGCGCACCTCCGCCAGCCTCGAGGCGGGCACGAAGAGCTCGGGCACGCGGCCGTCGCTCGGCGTCACGTCCTGCGGTATGACGCGCTTGTCCTGGAGAAACTTGACGACGCGCTGGGCCGACTCGAGCAGCGAGCAGTTCTCCGTGGTGACGACGAGGTCCGGATTCGAGGGCCGCTCGTACATCTGGTCGATGCCCGTGAAGCCCTTGATCGAGCCCTGGCGCGCCTTTTTGTACAGACCTGCGAAGACATATTTTTTTTTTTTTTTTTGTTTTTTGGTTCAAGACCGATCGGAAAAACTCGTGTGTACGCGTGTATCTCTATTTGTCGATGATATAGATTCAAGGTCGCGATGCAGTTGCGGAGTGGAGTTCAGAATACACAGAGTACGTAATCGCGAGCGCGAATCTATGATACATTTGTTGATCAATTATTTACGATATACTCCGCTCCGATGCTCCGGTGGCGTCAGCTATCCTCGCCGATAATCTAGATCCAATATTTTTATTTGAGCTTCACACACACAATGGCCGTAATATATTATCGGTTAATGGATTTGCGGAAATTAAATGCCCTCCCGTGCGGTATACCTATATTATTGTATTAATATATGTCACGGTGATCGGTATTAAAAAAACTATAAAAATTCGATTCGAGTGTTTATTAGTTCCAATTGTTTATGCGTGTCGACGAGATAGCGCGCGCGTGTACAACGACGACGACGAGTGTGGTCTTTATCGCGCGGTATGACATTTCGATTTTTTAACGATCTTACACTTTTTTAAGTGTATCGTACACACACGATCAGACTCGTGCAAGCTCGAGATTATATTAATTTTTTTCTCCCCCCTTACCTTTGACATCTCTCGCCTCGCAGACGTCCAGCGGCGTGTCGACGAATATCTCGAAGAACGGCAGATCGAAGTCCTTGTGTATCTGTCGGGCCATCGCTCGATCCTCCTCGAAGGGCGAGACGAAGCTGCACAGGCAGATCTGGCCGCTGTCGGCGAACAGCTTGGCGACCTCCGCCACTCTACGGATGTTCTCGCGCCTGTCCTCGGGCGAGAAGCCGAGATTGTTGTTCAGGCCGGTGCGCACGTTGTCGCCGTCGAGGCCGTAGGCCGGTATGCCGTTGTCCACGAGGAAGGCCTCCAGCTGGAAGGCGATGCTGGTCTTGCCGGCCCCGGAGAGCCCGGTCAGCCAGACGGTGCAGCCGCGAAAGCCGCGACCGTTGCCCAGCGTCTCGCCGCGCTTCTGACGTGACACGTGGTGCGCCTGGAACGACACGTTCGCGCACATCTGCAACAATAAAAAAAAAAGACGGAAAATGTAATGACTCCATCGCTGTGTGATATAACGTATCATTTTTTGGATTTTTCTTTTTTACATCGAACGAGGCCCCGTTTCGCCATTTTCCCCATAACGACTGCTGAGACGGCATCTTGCCAAGCCGAGTTTCAGAGACCAACTGACTGGGATGCGCACGAATTCGTACGATTAAATACAGCCTTATCACAGGAAAATAATTCCATCTGATAAAGCATACCAATATTCGAGTGGAAATACCTACCGGCCAATCTTTTGTGTATAATTTTTTTTCTTTTTTTTCAAATTGTGATTCACTTGTAAAAATTCATGTGCACTACTGCAAACTGGGCTGTGATGCTTCGAGCGTTAGACGTCGTAATAAGTTATGATCATACACTGATATACATGATTATTGCATTGTTATACTGTACTTCGAGACACGTTGATTCAATTTTGACTTTTTTCAAAGTCACCTATTATTTATTATATTATAAAAATTCTAATAGTGTAAATTTTTTCTGACATAAACATATCATTTTAATAATTTGATGATACGCTTCTTTAGATTGCTACATAAAATTTATACGTGTATTTAAATTTATTTGTACATCAATTAATTCAATTTGAATTAAGAAAAAGTGTCGCATCTACTTGCGGCTATATCAGTGATATGAGTACAAGAATAACATAAATCTTCTCTTTCGAATTTTGACAGTACAGATGTTTAAGAGATTTGTTATACTCTTGAAAAACAAGTGGCAAGATAAACTCTTGCCGGAACATAGATACTGAAAATTATCGAACGATTCTATAAGCAAACATCTCAAGTATATACAATCAATTATTGTATCAACGTTTACCCGCAATCAGATTTCTAGCGAGATCGCGCACTGCTTTTCGTTTCTCTTGCACTTGCTACATGCACATATGCAATGTCGTTCAAAATTCAAATCTAAATTTAGAATAGTTCATCTTTTTTCATTCCGACTAAAACGATTATTTTTAGAATTATAATTAAGAAAATCATTGAGATAAGGCTTGATAACGAGATCTTTAAACGTCCTCAAAACAATTTGCGTTTCTCGAAAAAAAAACTTATAGAAAGTAGGTCAGCGATCTCGGGTAAGGATGCTAAGGAAATAGAAAGTGCAAGATCATGTGCGAAGTGGAAGTAAATACACGTGCGAAAGTATGTGTGTTCCAATAATTACCAAATTCGGCGATATTCCGAAGTTTCACTTCGGATCGAGAAAATCTGGTAGTACTCGCGCGAGCAGAAAAAAACCTATACTCCGCAACGAATTATAAAATAAATTCAATGAATTTGACGTTTCGCGCGTTACATCATTTCGATTCATCGTTGAAAGTAATTAATCGGAAAATGCCTTATCAATCGTTGCGTTTTGGAAGGTTCAATACAATTTTGGAGCTTCTTTTTTTTTTTGTTAATACATCATCGCTTGGAACGTTCTAGTTGTTATTTTATCGTCGTGCGAACGTTAAGTATATTTAAATAATTATAATAATTGTACACTCGTGTGCAAGTTTTACACAACGCGAACAATCGCGAAGATTATTATTCTTTTTTTTTAATTTTTTCCAGTAACGCGTTTATGTATTATACTCGTAAATAAAAAAAAAAAGAATAACCGCGAATGCCGCGAGTCTCGCTGACAACTTGTATAATAATATACGTGCTGTATCATATAAACCCTCGCACACGCTCGAGTGATTTTTAGCGTGAAATGTACGCGCCTCTCTCGTGTGTGTGTGCGTGTGCACCTTGATTCATTTGAGCGTATCAATTGTCGGCGTGGCCTGAATCGAACATTAGACGCGCGTAATGTATACAATAACTTATTTTATAGAGGATGAATAATTTATAATAAAAAACGCGTTTGACTCGAATTTGAGCAATCGCGGTACATTGAACCGATCGATGGGGGAATCTTTCGAGATTTCTCTCTTTTAAGTAGGTACTTAAAATTAGTAATTGATCTTCACGAATCAATGAAAATAATAATATAAGACAGTTAAAATGCTCGTTATACGGAGCATTATATATTTTTATTTTTTTTTATTTTCTTCATTGCATAATCGAGGCGAAAAGTCGATGTTATAAAATACGCCGTAGATTACGTTACATACGCGCAACATCATAACTATCTCTCTCTCTCTCTCTCTCTCTAAGCTGTTTTCGCGATTCCGCATGTATAAAAAAGCGAAAGTAGCTGAAATAAGCGACGTATAATATAATCTACACACACGCACACACATATTTACACACACGCGAGTCGTGTAACGAGTGCGCGCGGATGTGCCTGCGATTATTTTATTCCGGATATTTATAACGAAACTCGCATATTATATTATGGTTTTCTCGTTGAGCGACGATGCCCGGAGTTTGCCGCTCGCGAGTGGCCGGTGAAATTTCATCAATATGAAAAAAAAGTACGAAAGGAGAAGAAAAAAATACGAGCTCATAACGGTACATTGTATACTTATGCTCGCTGTGACACATAACGCGGACAGAAGCATGCGTGTATAATATGCTTTTGCAGCCAATCAAAAAAACCTACGTGTACGATGATATGTTTTTGAAAAATGAATTACCGGACTCGTCACGAATGAAATTCGTGCGACACCGCACAAGAAGCTTGTAGTACGCGCGATTGAAATTTCGCGCTATAAAAAAAAAGCTCGCGCGTGGAAGCCGCGCTTGCATACACGAGGCGCTTTGTATTATCTAAAGAATACGATAAGCCTTCGGATCGAGTTGCAAAGTGCCGCGTTGGATTTTGCGCGCGCGCGCGTGAGAGAGAGAGAGAGAGAAAGAGGAATATAATACATGCGCAAACTCGTGCACACGTCGAGGACTATAATTACTAATAACTACTTATGCACACCTGTCACTGTTTTTTTTTTAATTTCCAATACTATTGTGCTTTTGACACCAACTACCCCCTATATAAAAATCGATCGCAAAGTCCTTCTATTGTATCCCGACTTGCACATAAGACTAATTAAGCTGCTGCAAGTCCGGCGCATAATAATCACAACCATCGCATATAGTTAAACTTAATGATAAAATGACAATGATTATTACGAACGTACCGCAGTGGCGGGTCGTTTGGCAGGTGGCACGAAGCTGAGACCGTTGCTGGTCATGTTGTTGTTGTTGTTGTTGCAGTTGTTGAGATAGCGACAGCGAGTTGACGACGATTTCGCGTCAATGTCATCCGGCTACTCTACACGGACTGTGTGGAGCTTTTTGGGAGGGCAAACGAACGTGGCACTGGGTGATGATGACACTCGCACTCGTCCCCCGCGATAAATCTTCCAGTCGGGTTTGTTTATACGCGATCGTTGTTGTCGTTTGCACAGCTGCTGCTTAATAACGTGTACGATCGATCGCGCTCCAAAAAAATGTGCTCGTGCCTGAAGCGTTAAATACCGCGCACGACGAGCGACTATCGACTCCGAACGGCACTGGACTGCATAACTTATAAAGTATCTACGAGGATTTGTCGCGTGCACACCTTATACACACTGGCACACAACACCGAGTCGAGCAGTAGCAGCAGTCAACTACTACTACTGCTGCTGCTGCTGCTGCTGCTGCTGCTGCTGCTGCAAGTCGTCGTATGCGCGGTAGTAGCGTACTCGCAGCCGCAATTACTACTACTGCTACAACTACTAGTATTACTCGGCGATCCCAGCTGTTTCTGGCAGCGTCGCTGACTGCTGCTACTGCTGTAGAGCAGGCCAGAGGCAGGCGCTTTCAAAAGTCTCATGGCATGCGGCGGTGTAAGACGCGCACATTAAGACACGAGCATGTGTGTGCGCGTGTGTACATAATAATGATATACACGAAAACGAAAGTCCGCGTGGCTACGTAAATGTATATAATGTGTCGTCGTCGTCGGCGCTTTCACCGCCGATATATATGTGTATCACAACAACAACTCGAACTCGGTGAGTGGATCATACACTGATCCGCGGCAGCGAGCGATGGTCATCGATTACAACTACCATCACCGACGCGCGTAAATGCGCGTTTACTCGTGCTCCTTTTTTTCTGCTCTTCTTCTTTCTCCGTGCACTTTTCGTCGTGAACCATCACTCCGTGCTACGTCGTCGACAATGATGCGTGCCTTCTTCTGCTCGTATCGCGTACGTGCGTCCCTTTAAACATCTACCACCATCGTCGTACGGGCATTTAAACGCGGTCGTAAACAAATGCATCGCGATTATACTGTACAACTTGTCGACAATACTGGCACGTTCAAGTTCACAACCTATGTCAGCGGAGAGCAGCCACATGCAGAGCAAGTAAATACTGCCGAGCTTGCCTACGTGTAAAAGCTGCAGGATGATGCGCACGCGTGACACATTCGAATTGATAACCCCACTATGTACGTACACAAAGCGAAATTCCATCGATGCTTGTTCAGCAAATTTTCATTTCAACGTCAACGTGTACGCTCGTTCCGACTCCGAAAATCGAGGAGCAGCAGACGCTCCTCGCTAACGACGACATGCACTCCGGAGCCTCGACGACGCCGAGTTCGTCCGCATCTCCCCCTCTCCGATCTGCCCTTTGCGCTCGCTGTATATAGCACACGGTAGAAGCGTCTGCTATGTATTTACCGAGTTTTATGAACGCAAACACCACCGAGTCGTCTGCTCGTCTTGGCAGGTAGGCAGGTAGGCCAGACAGACACGCACGTGCGTATACAACGACGTATCTTCGCCGCGTTTAATCGGCAAAACATAAATTGTGTACGAGAGAGCGTACACAACATCTTGTCGGCAGTGCGGCATTGGTATATTTTATATACCGCGATAATCGTATACACCGTTGACACAATTTTGTGCCGGTGAACCCGTATATGGCCCGTTAATCGGAATTGCAATTTTTCGCGACGACGCGCGGGTTACGCGCAGAGAAATAATCTCTATACGATTTCATTCATCGATCAATAAAATATAAAATGTAAACTTACTTACGTGCGATGAAATTGAGAGAGAAAAAAAACTTTCGCATCGTACGAAAATAGCACGCGAATCCGTGCTTTTAATTGATGATTCACTTTCTCGTTCGCGAGTAAAAATTTTACGGGACAAGAATAATTTTTGAATCTTAATCGCATACGATCGACTTACTGTACAAAATGTTGCGTTGTATTTTCGTTGTTGCACGATGACCACCGGTGTTGCGACCAACAGCATTGGATTGGAAACTGAATAGACAATGGTTCGAGCTACTTCTTTTTATTGAGAAAATTCAGCATTGACGTTATTTAGTTCAAAGACCCATGAGTAATAAGTTTTGTCTCACCTCGTATCGACGAATAAACTCATTCAGCGGCATAAATCAAGCACTTGGAAAATGGGAATTAGTTCAATAGGTGGCGTCATAAAAAAAAATACTTGTAATTATGTAAACAATGTCAATAGACATTTATTAAGATTTTCTAGTCAATAGAAATATATATGTTACATTTAATCTATGTAAAAACCCATTAGCTCTTAATCTCGAAAATATAATCACTATATATTTATCTAATTCATTTCTTATTTGTAAACATTGCACATCAAGGATCGGTTCGACCGATTCGTCGAAAAATTAAAACTCACGCATCCTACAACTTCTACTGCTTAAATCGAGGATTGAGTGATTTTATCGTTTATACTCGCGCTGACTAGGCTCGCCCCCTGATAATTGCGCCGCTCCTCCGTTTAACAGCTGATGCGCGCGAACCTCGTGCACGGATGCTCCGGATCGTAATAGACCACGTTGCTGGATCTCAGCAGGTCCCACGAGACGCCTTCGGGCACCAGGACCTCGTACAGGGGCTCGTTGATGTGGCCGTAAATCTCGCTGATCGTTCCGATCTCGGCCAGCTCTTTGCTCTCGGTCTTCATGTAGATCTTCGTGTCCTCGGCCAGCGTCACACCGGGACAGGCTCTGACCGACACGCAGTCTATCAGCTCGATCCTCCTCCAGATTTCACCCGCCACGCGATAAGACGAGGAGGCGGCGGCGGCGTCGAGTTTTAAATTCGCCATGACCGATGATAAATTTTGTGCGTCGTTTTTGTCCTTTTCTGCACTGCGGACGAGAGGAGAAAATAAAATATTTTTTTTCTGGATCATAATTTTGAGGATGAATATTAACATCGATCGAAGTATTTACCTGTGTTTTATAGAAAGGTTTGGGTTGGGTTTCGTGCCCTTAATAATGCTACATTTTGGAAATGCGAACATGATTGACGATTGATATTTAATTATCAATGCTATAAACGCTAATTAACACTACACTGTCAGTTTCACTTATGTCAATACACAAACAATAACTCGTAATTGTATCACGGAAGTCAATTGAACTGCTTGCTTTCGCAATTACACGAACTTCAACGATTAAATGCGCGTTTACTGGAGGAGAGCCGTTTTCTAATCACCAGCTCATTTACTCTAACTAAAGAAAAGTAAAAATAGACGCTTAACTGTCTATTATCGCGTTGGCCTAGCAATTTTAGATTAGGCATCCGTGGACCCACGTGTTCGATCCATGACGAGTTCTAATGCCGTGCGCGACCGGCCAACTACTTCGAATTTGTGTCCGTGTTGACTTGCGCACCAACGCGATCGCTCAGTGCTCCATTTTAATTTTGACTGGTCACATTTCGTTACATTTTCAAGAAATATTTGGTGCCGCTGAAAATGAATTTTTACGAGTGGGACAAAAGTCTTGTAATGCATTTTAGACGATTTTTATTTTAATTGATTTAGATAATTCATGTTCAATAAACTTATTGCAAAGTAACATGTTAAATAAGAATAAACAAACACTTTTGACGCCTAATGTTGGATTTTATTATTTTTTAATTATTATTAATTTTAAAAATAAACCCATTTTTTATTTACTTATACTTTTGATCCATTTTCCAGCTTTTTTATTTTTAACAATTTTTTTCATCTTCATCATTAATCAATATTTATAAAATATAGGACAATATTCCTGGAGTTACTTGGATTTCTGCTTCAAACTGTTAAATGTTATTAGTTTGTGATTTAAAAGTAAGATTCAAGCCGTCAATGATCTTGACCAAGTGCCTCAACAGCCCTGACACTTATTACATCAATGGCTTTTTTTGTTGTTAATTTTCTTTTATTGTTTTCCTTGCTCTAAAACGCAAAGCAAATGTTTTGGATCTTATAAGATATCTTTAAAAAGAACAAAACGATATTTGAAAATACTTATTAATTTTGAAAACTTTAATTAATTAAAATTAACTTTAATTAAAAAATTTTTTTTAATTTGAAAAAACTGATTTTATTTCATTATTGTAGATAGTAGTTATTTCATAGTACAGTAGTCAGTACCCTATACTACTAAATATGTGTCAGTATGATGTGCAGACTACATTCTACAGTGCATTGATCTAGCGTGGGTGTTTAACCTCTGTTACGCTCGCCGAAGTATCATATAATTTTGACACACGCAGGTCTATTATTGTTTGAACTTATTGAAGATTACAATAAAGATACCATTATTACTTCAAATTATTTGTTTGTTTTAAATAATGATGTTACACAGATTTTTCAAACATAATAAATGGAATCAAGATTTATTACAAAATAGATTGTTGTTATGGAATTCTCAACGAAACTGTTCAAAAGTAAACAAAAAAATTTTCACTTTAAGCGAGTGAAAGAAAAATGTCACCAATATTTTTTGTTGCTTTACAGAAACCAAAAAAAGTGTATCCCAAGAAAATATTTTCTGGTATCCAACCTACTGGTACAATGCATTTAGGTAATTATGCTGGTGCTATTAAAAATTGGGTTGACTTACAAAATAAGGGTGAAGATGTCATTTGGAGCATTGTTGATATGCACTCCATTACATTACCATATGTAAGTTCTCATTTATAAATTAAAAACAAATCAAATGATATACTAAATGCATTATTTTAAAGAATCCAAGCGAGCTTAAGGAAAATGTTTTTAAATTAACTGCTACGTTATTGGCATGTGGAATTGATCCAGAGAAGAGTATACTTTTTCAACAATCTTCCATACCAATGCATGCAGAATTGAGTTGGATTTTTGCTTGTCTAGCTACTATGCCTCGGTTATCTCATCAACCTCAATTCAAAGAAAAAAGTGAAAAATTAAAAGATGTACCATTGGGTTTATATATTTATCCAATTTTACAAACAGCAGACATATTATTATACAAGTAAGATTTTTTTTTATGATAGCTATTAACAAAGCAAAATTTTCTAAGTTTTTGAATTTATTTAGAGCTACTCATGTACCTGTTGGAGATGATCAGTTGCAACATATTCAACTGTCTGCACATTTAGCACAAAAATTTAATTCTACATATGGTGAAACATTTGCTATGCCACAAGCAATATTAAATAGTAAGTAAAAACTTCAAGAAGATCCCAAAGCAATTTTGAACTGCATTATTTAATTTCAATAGGCACTGGTAGAATAAAGTCATTGAGAGATCCTACAGAAAAAATGTCCAAATCAAGTAATAATGTGAAAAGTCGAATTGACTTGACAGATACTCCTGACATTCTTTTAAATAAAATAAAAAAAGCTGTTACTGACTTTAAGTCTGAAGTTACCTATGAACCTGACTCACGACCAGGAGTTGCTAACTTAATAAATATACACTCCCTAATAAGTGGAAAAACTCCGGATGAAATATGTACAGAAGCACAAAATCTAGATACTGGAAAGTAAGTAAAATATTTTTGCATAATTCATGAGAAAAAATTTAATTTCTACAGACTTACATATTTCAAACTATTTTTTACAGATACAAATTGTTGCTAGCTGATCTTGTCATTGAGAAACTTAATCCTATAAGAAAGAGAATAGACGAGTACCTTCAGGATTATAATTATTTGCAGCAAGTTTTACAAATTGGAGCTAGTAAAGCGGAAACTATTGCTATGACTAATTGGCTTGAAGTTAGAAATAAAGTTGGTTACGGAGTTGATACATTAACTTCAAATGTTCACAAGTTACACTTGAAATCTTAAGTATTAAAATGTTTTTAGTCAAATTGATATTTTATTGTAAATAAGTGTTTTTTACAAATATATTTTTGAAAAAAATATCAAACAGGATATATATCTTTACCTCATATCAATAACTATTTTTCCTCTCAAATGACCTTCTTGCACTTTTTTGTAAGCTTCAGGTAATTCTTTGAATGGGAATACTTCTTGCACTACAGGAACAATCTACAATTTCCATGTTATAATTCAATTAACTATAATAATAATGTAATAATTGTCTGATTTGAAAGTTACCTTGCTGGACTCAACAAATTCTTGAATTGTTTTTATACCAGTAGGAGATGGAGCAAAAAATCCCCACTTGACAAAACTCTTGATTTCATCTGATGGTAAATTTTGTTTTAACAAATCTCCAATATTTTTTACTGCTCCTAATACCAATCCATGTTCATCTATATTTTTCAATAATGGTGAATTTAGAGTTATGTAATTGTGATGTGGATATTTTTTAGATTTAACAACTTCAGGTCCCACATTAGCACAATCCAGTATAATGTCATACCTAAATACACAAGGCAAATTTATATTTAATATTTTCTCTGTTGAAAACATTGATACTTACGGTCCTTCTGCAATTATTTTTGCATCTGCATCACTTTCTGTATAGTCAATTACAGTATCAGCACCCAACTTATATAAACAATCAGTTGCATCAGTGTTGCAAGTTGTAACAACCTGTTTAAAATAAATAAAATCATAAAAAAAAGTAATACAATTTCAAGTAATAAAATGAGTTTCAAAAACCACTAGCCTGCATTCGCCATGCTTTTAATAGTTGCACTGCTAATGTTCCAACTCCTCCAGAACCACCGAGAACTAAAATTTGTTTATTTGATTGAGTTGGAAATACTGTTTTGTAACATAATCCTCCTGTATAATAAAGTGCTGACCAGGCTGTTAAACCTGCGTACAAAATACTGGCTGCTTCAATGTAGGTAATATTTTGAGGTCGCAGATTTGTCTTAGAAAGAATAAATTCATAAATTGAAAGCTTAAAATAAAATTACAAACAATTGAAATAAATCAATTACCAAGCAACTATTGACAACTACAAAGTTTGAATGACATCCTTGCTGTTCAACAGGTATAACACCCCAAACTTCATCGCCTACTTTAAATTTATCAACACCATGTCCTTTTGAGACGACAGTTCCAGCAAAATCTCTGCCCATTGTCAATGGAAATTCAATGTCGCTGTAAGGTTTTCCACAACAACCTTTGGCTTGACGCATTAGATTAAGTACTTTTGACCCATAACCATCTATAAAATCAAGACAAAATGGATTAAACTTTTTATCTTTAATAATCATCAAAGTAATTATTGATTGTTTCAATGCTTACTAATCATAGCTACATCAATTGGATTGACACTCGAAGCATCAATCTTTACCAAAACATCATTTGGATTTGATAACACTGGAATGGTTGCTTTATTTAATTGTAATTCTTGAATGCCCCCATAAGAATTTATTTGCCATGCTTGCATTTTTGAATCGGCATTATCGTTGGTTTTTGCATCTAATTGCGATAGTTGTCGCAATTGAACAAATCGAAAATTTCTATTGTATCTTAAAATTGCTGTACATTTGACCCACATTTTGATCCTTTTTTTCAATTTTACTTTTTAATAACTATGTAGAGTAATTTTCGAATTCGTGAGAAGAAGAAACGTCAAAATTTGTGATCACGTTTAAGTAGAACTTTTATCTGAGACACAACTATTCATCTTTCAATCGGTAACTATACACTCTTACACTAATATTTACATCTATAATAAAGAGTAATAATTATATTTTAAAACTTGTTTGCCAACGAATTCTTTACTATAAGCAGACGTTTATATTGCATTGGATAGTCGTGCAACTGCGAATGTGTATGAATAACAAAGCACATGCCAATTTTTCGCAGCAGACGCAGATCAAAGCTCTTATAACTTTGGCGGTAAATACGAAATGCAACATGAGGCATTACGGTTATGACTGTCATTTAAACTTTTTTATTTTCGATATTGTGAGCAGATTTTTGGCAATTACATGAATCGACTTGAATATTGAATCTCGATTTTTGTGAGTGTGTACCATTATTCTAACATCTACATGAAATGAAAGTATTTATAATTAACGTTTAAAAATTTTTGAATTTTCAGGAAATTCTCAAAAGAAATTATATCCTTTCACGGGTAAAAATATCGATGATTTGGACGCGCTTTAGGAGTAGAAATATTTCAAACCCATTAGTAGTTCGTAAGTTCCAGAATCCACATGGACATCTATCAATACCGATTCCAAAGCCACCGCTTCTAACTGAAAAAATCCAAAATAATTTATGAACGAACATTTGAACAGTACAAACAATGTAGCATTTTTTTAATATTTCTTAAAGGCTCCAGGGCTTCAGAAAAAATTATTGAACATTTGAAAGATATATTACGGGCGATTTGAGCTAATATTAAAGTCGGCATTTTTTCACTGTTTTATTGCGGTAAACTACGTAAGCTTATATTTTTCTCGGAATTTTTGTTTACGCATAATGCTCAAAAATTACTCCTTAGCAGTTATTTTAAGCTTTTTTAATTCCCTCACCATTAAAGTTTGAGCTGATTGAGCAGGGAAAATCTTGTGTGAATGTCCTGATACTAAATCTGATACTAAATTTTGCTGAAAAAATTTATGAAAATTCATTGAATTTGTTCATTGTGTTCATGATTTGCCGTTTTTTATAATTATCCTCCTTTCATGTAAATAAATAATTTCAACAGTATGCTGAAATATACAGAATTTCTTTCTATATTAAAATGATTAAAGGGCATATTGCACATTTATATTATTTTTATAAAATAAGAATTAATATCGCTAGCTGTGAATTTAGTTTATAAATTTTAAGCCGCGATAATTGTATCATAGAATCGACCGTGAGCAATTTTTATGAAAATTTTCAATTTTCTTTATCAAAACGACAAAATAACTCGTGAATAGTTCCAGGCAGCGGTGCCTCGTCGATCGAGTTGAGCATGCGTCAAGCATTCCTTGGGCGATGCGATTTCCATGAGTAGTGGCAGAAACATTGCCTTTATGTGTGGCACCTGGTACTGCAGGACCATCCGATTTCCGGTGCCTAGATCTCGCAGCGATGGCTTCGCGCTACTACACCCGCGTGGAATGCTGTCGTCGTCATCGTCGTTGTCGTCGTGTCGCCGTTTTCCGATGCTGCTTTATCACTTTTTGGGCTCGTCGTCGCGGCGACGATCGGTTTCGAGTTCGTGACGAATCCGAAGGGGTGACTCGCAGCTGCAGCTGAGCCACGAGACTCAGCACGAACTTCGGACTGACCTCGCTTGCCGATGACGCGCCCGGGCCCACTGGACGACGGCGCTGCTGGCTTTCGAAGCCAGCCGGCCGCTACTCTACTAAAAAATTTTTTCTCCAAATTCGCGCTTTTTTTTTTATAAAATCAAGTATAACTTTTAACCTGATCCATTTTTTCAGAAACCTACGGTCAGATTCTGAAAAAGCTTTAAATTTTTCATTAAAACTGATTATTCACATGCTTTTTAGACTGCACTTTCATCAAAAGTACAGCGATCGAATGAAGTCCCAAAAAAAGTCCTCTTGAAATTGCAATCTTATGCACCCGGCCTAATGATTATCTTACTCACACGGAAACGATTTTCTGCCTCGGAATCATGGTGGCGCTCGCTGTCATGTGATCGGTATTTATTCAAGTATGCTCATGACGGAATGAAAAGTGAAAATATCGGCTCACTCTACATAACTTCGGCGGCTCCAGCCGAGTGCTGCCGTCGGCTGTGCCGCCAATTTAACAAATGTTTGCGATGATATTGATCGAAGATCGATATATTTAGATACCTGGGATTTATTTTCTTTTGAATCTATAATCTTAGTACATCTTTGACGATTATTTTGATGTTTTAATACTTATTATAATCGAATCGTAAAACTTTACAATGAATCGGTCAGGTTGATTCATAAAAACTAATACAATACTTTGCCGGAATCCAAACTTATTTATAAGTTATTAAACATGATTGAAAGGAGTACCGGTTTTAGAAAAAAAATTGTAGTAATAGAAGTATAAGATGATAACTTGATTGTTAACACAATTTGTAACTTTGGAATGTAAATTAGCAACGCAAAGTAACTTATTTTTAGTGACTATTTCCTGATCGTTCAATCTATCTTATTAAGGTTGAACTTTTAATGAACATTTTCAAGGCATAGTATGCTTTTATCTCAAGATGATTTTCACAATTGTTTTCTCTACTTTATTATTAATTAAACCAAAATAACACAACACTAAAATTTTAACATTTTAAATATTACAAATTATTTGTCAATAACCCTGGTTATTTAATTTATCAATCATAAATACAAAAATGGAGAAAAAAAATTTTTCCGATTAATTGCGAAATCAAATTGAGCAACTTAACTCATTAACGTAGTCATAGATAGATCGCAACCTTTTCATCTACCTAGATCGTGACTTATAGAATTATAAAACATCCATGAAAAAAAGGAAATGATTGATCTCTGCAAGATTTTCATGAATCATTGAATAATACTGTAAGGCAAAACTGAATATTGTAATGTCTCCAATAATTAAATTTATATACATAAAACTAATTTTAACACTTGAAACATCTCCGAGATGAATAAGATAAGAATGTAAATTATAATAAAAATGTGAATGTAAATTAGCCAGTAGAGAGATATTTGTACTGTGTCTAAATGTATGTTTAGTTATAGTAGATTTTTATTGGCATTACTTATGTGAATACAATTCAAAAGTTATATGTTTGTACAGTAGCGCCATACGCCACCTGTATCAAAATCATACATAACTGTATCCACAACTAAATAGTAAATACCAACGATTTCTGATTTCTGATTTCTCATAACTCAAAATATAAGTCACAACAAAATAAAAAATCATAAAGTGCGGTGGACGGTGGAATAAATAATTGTAATCTACGAACCTCACAAGTTATATAGACACCCTGTAAAAGTGTTGGAATAACCTGTACGAACTTGTTCTGTGTTTTTATTGAAGTGAATCATTTTGTTAGGAATCGTTCCAAGTTTCATTCGATCATCGAATGAGTTTTCAAAAACCGCCAGCTGTACTAAAGTTAAAATGCCATCGAAACAACGAATAGAGGCTTCCACTACAGTCATTTCTAATGAGTGCATTTATACATGGACGATCAAGAATTATCGCTTAATAAAATCAAAAGTTGGGGAACCAATAGCATCCCCGAAATTTGGCGTTGGAAGTGACAATAAACAATACTTCACTTTGCAATTATACCCTGCAGGCAGCAGTGAGAAATATACAGACATTTCGTTATTTCTTAAACCTATAACTGATTCAACGAAGAAACCGAATAAGCTCGTATGTAGATGGACATTATCAGCTATTAATAACAAAAAAGTTGTTCGAAAATCTACACTACATCACGATTTTGCAACCACAGAGTTCCACGGCCGTGGTTTGAGCTTTTACGAACTGAAAAATATTGAAGAATTAATTTCTTCCGAGAATACTGTAACTATTCAATGTGAATTAGAAGTTTTCAAGAAATATGAATCTTCATTGGATGTAGATATCATCAACAACAAAGATCAGATGAATAATAAAGTGAACTTGGACTCATTGTTACTCAGTGAAGAATTTAGTGATGTTAAATTAATAACTTCTGATGATAATGACATCCCAGCCCATAAAAACATCCTTGCTGTAGCCAGTCCAGTATTTAGAGCCATGTTTACTCATGATATGTTGGAAAACAAAGGCAATTCTGTTGAGATCACTGATACTCCTTATAATATTCTGGTTGAAATGTTGCGATTCATTTACACAGGTGATATTGTGAGTACCAAGACAGATATAGTTCTAGAAATTTTAGCAGTAGCAGACAAATATCAAGTTGATAATTTGAAAATTATGTGTGAAAAAATCCTATCCGCCAATTTGTCTACGAAAAATGCTATTGAGATTTTATCAGCTGCTCAGAAATACAATGCAATGGATTTGGAAAGTAATGTACATAATTTCCTTAAATTAAACTCTAAATCAATTATCGATCCAGAAAAAATAAAGAAGATGAAAAAACCTGTATTGATCAAGCTTTTACAATCTTTTTCAAAAGAATAGGAACATTTTTATGAATTATTTTTATTCTTCTAGTAATATGTTTTTCAATATGTATGGTTCGTTACGTACGGTTGTGATATTCTTGATGAATCAAACATATGTTATTTGAACTACGTTACGTTGTAGCATCATAGTATTGTATTTTCATAAGTTATGTTATTTTATTAATATTAATTATTCAAAAAATTAAAATGTCATAATAAATGATTTTTAGTTTTTTATCTTGTTTAGTTGTTGCATTGGAGAAGTAACTTAATAAATGTAAATTAAGTAAATAGTCAGATTGAAAATGAAATTTTTCACATTACTGTCTATCATTAAAATTTTAGTAAGTTGTATAATTTAACATTTTATGCCCAAAAGGAAAATTTAACAATTTTTTTGTACTTTTTTTGTGTTACAATCTTAGAATTTTGAAATATTTAAGTTACTCAAAAAATATTTGATGATGTATTCACACTTTCCATAAATAAAAATGATAAAATTTATTAGAATGTTTTGGTCAAAGTTTGATGCCCGTATGAAACCAATGCAAAAAAAAAAAGATTTAAATTTAGCTGATGGCATAAATTATAAGTTTAAATATGATGTCCATTAAAAATACCTATGAATCTTTGATGTGTAACAATGTTCCATGGCTCACATACAATCATTTCCTTCAAAAAAGTGGATGTGATAAATGATCCTGAATTATTGATTAATTATATGCAAAAAATTAAAAATATCAAAAAAATGTATTCTTTTTTTTAAATGTTTAAATGTACTTTCAATGTAATGTGCAATTGTTTAAATGATTTTGTAAAAAAAATAATAATAATAATTCAAGAGTAAACATTTCGTAGAATGCACTTTACAGTATTTGTATAATAATCTTCATAATAAATTTTCTAAACGAAGAAAAAATCTCAGAAGCTGATGAAACTTGTAATTCAGTATGTGTCAAAACGGGAATTTTCCGGTGATAAAAGCTCAGTTCACACTTGATTGGCTTTTGACTTTTATGTTTTCATCTACAATTACAATAGTAATCTTCTTTTAAAATGCTTAGACTCTGTTAGAATATTTTTTTTCTGGAAGTTAGTAAATTCCAGAAAAATTTCTAACTTTTTTCTACAAAGTCGAGGCAATGAGTTTGCAAAGCTTAAAAAGTAAGGAGGATCGATTGTGTGCAAAGAAAAATACGGGTCTTTGCAAAGTATTAGTTTAAAATAATTTCGAGCATCGTGTAAATATTCAAAAAGTAACGTACTACTTTAATGAAATTGCCTTTCAAGTGAAAGAAGGGCAAAAGTCGCTGTAATAAATATATCAGATCTGAAATATGAAATATTTTATCTGCATACATTTATATTGGTCAAATGTTGAGGCATACACTACTGTGTGCAAACTTTCGATGAAAGGGGGTAAATATCCGAAAAATTAAAAATATTTTCCTATCAATGATAAAACTTAATTCTTTTTTGAAAACAGTGCGAATGGCTTATAAGAGGTAAAATGTACTTTTTGGATTAGAGAAAAAATTATTTTCCGTACATATTTATCCTCGGCTAAAGAGGTTTTCATAAAATAAATGGGTAATGTTTGAGTTAGTCACCGCTTTTTCAACCCTTCGCGGAGGGTGCGAGGGGGTGCTCCGAGGGTGGGTCGGACAGGTCTGTACCATGGGAAGCAGCGCGGTGTACCAGCTCCACAAGTGTGCCAAGTTCCGAGGTGTGCCAGGTCCGCAGTGTGCCAGGTCCTGTATAGCTCCCCTACTGTACTAAAAATTTTTCGGATAATTACGTTCATGAACTTATCCCGAAAATTTCCGTTTTTCTGAGTTTTACATTAATATTTCGTGTACGAAAAACTGTCGTATCCTATTTTCCCCTGAATAGCTACTTCGTTTGATTATGTACATTCTGGAGCACGCATACACAGAGTTAGCCCACAGATTGGGCATATACATAAGTACGTATGTGTGACTGCAGGTAGAGCTTTAGACGATGGTATATAAATATGGCCTGGATATATATACAATATACGTATATTCGACTGACTCACCCTCAGCCTCCCTCTTCTCTTATATATATATATATGCAGTCGCGCGCGTCGTTTGTTCATCTGCCATATATGTATAAATTTGTGTGTGCATCCGTGAGCTTGTTTATATTGGCGCTTTGCAAACTCCACTCTGTTGCGCTTCGCTCTCGCCCAGGCGCGCGCAAACATTACAACGTAATATAGCCTATATCTATATAATAACGTACTCGGCTGCAGTCACGATGCTGCTGCTGTGCGATCGGATAACTTCGATTCTGTTTATGTCTGACTATCCGCGCGCTCGCAATCGTAACGGACTCGAGCCTCGCCGCGCGTATTAATTAACCGGACCTGGCTAATTATGCATGAAATTACTCCGTTAGCCGTATACAGTGGTTGCGCACATGCAAGTTACAATCCGCGTAGATATATAACTTACAGAGGGTAAACATCTTGCCTGAGTACACATTTCGTATTACATCGTCCGTTCTGTATGTAATACACGATCGCAACGGACCTATAAAATTATACCTACACCTGAAAAAAAAAAAAAAAAAAAAATAATAGATCGAGCTTTGCCGAGCAAATGAACAAACATCGATGCTACATATTATACTCTGGCAGTCGGGGAGGGAGGAAGGGGGCGCGCTGTTTGTCTAGAGATTCACGTTTTCACGTGCTGCTGCAGCATCAGCGCGAAGGTTTGCTGCCGCGGCGAGAAGAAGTGCGCGTGCGAGAGCAATTACTTTGAAGTGCAGATAGCAGCAGCAGCAGCTCGCCCCTTCCAGAAGTAGTAGTGCATTATAGGGTATATGTACGAGTGTATGAAGTAGGCAAGGTATATACATATATATATATCTATAAAAGCGAAAGAGAAAGAGAGGAAGCCGCGAAAATGATACTTGCATTTGTTGCCAGAGTAAGAGAGAGAAAGAGAGAGGTGGAGGGAGCTATATATGGAGAGAGGGTGGGCGCCCGAGCTTTAAGGAGTACGCGAAGCAGCAGTAGCGCACACCGAAGGAGGAGGAAGAAGAGACAGCGCAGTAGCAGTAGGAGTAGTGGCAGTAGCAACAGAGCAGCAGCAGCGTTAGTAAGCACGCGAAGCGTGGTCGAGAGCCTCGGCTCGAGGTCTGATAATAGAAAAGCTCCGAGCGCTCCAATTTGCTGAGAGAGCACTCTATTCAAACTCTACATTCAGTCTCTCTCTCTCTCTCTCTTTCTCTTTTGCTCCCTTGTCCTTTCTCTTTATCTTTCTCTCTCTCTCTTACGCACTCATACTGCTCCGCACGAATCTTATTATGTTTGTTTCTCTACTCCACGTACATGCACACGCGCAGACACGTATATGGGACACAAAAACACGCGCCTCTCGCTGCTGATCTACTTCTACATACTCTCTCTCTCTCTCTCTCTCTCTCTCTCTCGGTTATTCTTGCGCTCGTACTACTAGTGGCTGCATGCCTGCATGTTTATACACACACGTACACACTCGGAGTGAGAGAGAGAGAGAATATTTGCCTCTCTCGCAGCAACTTTTGCAACTACTACCCGCTACTATATGTGCGCTGGTATATGTACCAACGCTGCTTTCTGCAGCTCGGGCGCGCGCGCTGCACTTGACATTTCAATTGTCACGACGAGCTGCAGCACACACAAGATCTGCTGTGCAGGCGGCGGCCCCCGCGTTCCGTTGTGTACGCGTTGTTGTACTTGCAGCATGCGCGAACGGTTGCACAACGGTAAAAAATACCAAAAAACAACGCGACGTCAACGAGCTGACTACTCGGCTATAACACACGTATATATATACTCGGTGCGAGATGTTGGCGGCATAGCAGTACATGTATGCATGCCGAGGAAAATAAATGACGCGCGCGCGCGCGCGCCAAACTCGAATGAAACTGGATCGTTAAGTGGCGTGTATGTACGCGAGAGAGTTCATGTAACGAGTCGATGTGTGCTCGCGTGCAGACATACAGCAGCCCCCTTATTCCGCGCCCACAATTTTCGGCTCCGATATGTACTCGTGTTATACACAACGCGTCATATCGTCGATATCGACAGCGCAATTTGTCTCGACGCAGCACAAACGAGATCCATCGTCAAAAACAATGTTGGCTGGCTGGCTACGCCGAGCATGGGGCACGAACAGAGCCAAGGTCGGAAGAAATGTAAAAATTTGTCGATAACAATAGCCCGATGTATCAATTACGAATCAAACGTTGCCTATGCAACGCACGAAACTTTTGCCCTTTTTCCTTTTAGGCATCAACGTTCTCGTTCCATTGCTGCTTTTCATCGCCGCGTACCAATAGGCAGTAGCTAGGAGCAGCAGCAGCTGTCTATGGGCATAAGGACTCAATCAATCGGAAAATAATTGAGTTCATCCTTTGTAAAGCCGATGTAATGAAAACTACGCGAGCGCGCGCGCATACAACGTATACGATTCACAATTGCGATGAAAAAAAAGCGAGCCCCGTGACCACGTTTTTTCCCAGGCGAGCTTCTCTGTTTATACCCGACGTAGTATAACTACATGGACGGACAGTTGTTTGCAATGAGAACACGCGCGCGCGGTGCACTCGCGAACTATATACCGAGAGAATCGAGGGAAAAAAGCTCGCGATGCGGGAAACATTTTTCGAACTCGATTTTTCAATACATTTTTGCTTCCTACCGTGTATGAAAAGCGAAAAATAATGATTTCCTAAATGTCGATCTCGCCGAGCCGATAAACGCGCGCCGAGGCACGGAAAACAAATATCAATTTGTTATTGCCTCGTTGGCAATTTATATACTTTATTAAAGTTGAAAAAGTACGTTTCCTCGGGGTTCTCCTCGCAAGTGCGCCGCTGTAAGAGGTGAAAGCAGCAGCAGCAGCAGCAGCGACGAGTCGCGATCCTCGTGCCGACTCTGTGTATTTGTCAAAAGACGCGTACGCGGCGCGTCGAACGTGAGCGGAGACTTTTAACAAGCTTTTCTTCTTCTTCTTCCTCTTCTACTTCTTCTTCTTCTTCTTTCGAGCTCTCGAGCAAGAAAAATATTCCCAGCGAGTTGAGACCGTTTTACGAATGGGAGAAGCCGATGAAGCATTAGTCAGAAGCTCTTTTGTTTTTTGGTATATATTAGTTCCTTCTTTTCCTCGAGACTCGTATAGTAGAGTGTATACGCTGTAGTTTATCACTAATTCGACCAACTTAGCTTGCTTTGCCCTCCATTTCTCGGTCCCTCTGAAATTCTTTGATTAAATGGCATCTAAATCTCTTCCTCCTTTCAACGTGTAATACATGTACGTATATATACAGCGATAGTTGTGCAGGGGCCATTTGGCCGAGTGAAATATATCCAAACGTATGATACACACACACACATGCACATAGTACATACACACTCGTAGTAAGTAAAAAAGTGCTGAATGCGAATAAAAATATCGTACGGTCCGGTCGAATGTGCAATGTATTTTAACCCGTAGATTGCTCTCTGTCTCTCTCTCTTTATCTTTTCGGAGCGCGGGGGCGTGTTTTCGTTGCCTCCTTCGCACCGAGCGCTTATATTAATCCCTTAGCGAAGGACTAAGAGAGAGAGAGAGAGTGGACCGATAATCCCAAATTGAACAAGTTTACTCAGAGACTCGGAGAAGTTGCGGCGCGCGCGCGTCGTGCACTGCTGGCTGACTATACGTGGGTAGTAGCAGAGGTAAGGTATTCGTGTACGCTGCTGCTGCGTATGGTGCGCTGCACACTGGTACGGTGTATAATACGTGTATAAGCGAGGAATTAGATATGCGCAGGACAAATACGGCTCGAGCTTATATGGACCCAGAGGATATCGCACGTGTAATTTCGCAAGTTTCGCTCGCTCGCGCGTACTTATATACCGAATGATATCCTACAACTGCCGCGTCACGCTGAAATCGTCGTGTATATTCCTCTTCGACGTCGATCATCTCTTCGATAATTAGTTAGCTGCCTCGCGCGTTTGTCACACGATATATATAATTACTGATATCGCGTTTTATAATACGCGTCGAATTTATATATTATGTATATACCATCGAGCGCAAGCTCGCGCACGTACGCATATTTTATTCTTCTTTTTCTTCTCTCTCTCTCTCTCTTTTCTCTGCTCTTTTTTTTCAACTTGCCAATACGCTCGCGGGAGAGTACGTGATAAGAGGGAGGCGCGCATGGAATTTTCACGCGCCCGGGTGTAACGTTTCTTTATATATATTACGGGGAGCGAGAGCGTGTGCGCGCTGCCGCCGCTGCGCTGAAAGCTCGCTTCTGCTTTCGAGCTCGTGCGTGCATATACAGCTATACGTTTTTGAATAATTCAATTTCAATCCGATCGATGTAATGCTGCTGCTGCAACCAGCCCCAGCCCAGGCAAGGCCAGGCCGCGAACGGTATTAATTTTCCAGAAATGCAACGTGTTTCTCGCTGCAGCGCAGTAGTCGGTTTCAAACACACATATATACATCTACGTTTGTACGCCAGTAGTCGTTGATTCGATCGAGAGCTCGCATTATGTATTATATATAAATCCGCCGCTCATTCCCAAAGCTGCAGGCTATACAATAGAATTAGCTCCGATAATCAGTTCCTTCGTTCTCTCTCCTCTCCCTGCTCCTCTATCTTTCTTCCGTCTTTTTTTTTTTAATCTCGCTCAATTATCCGATCGCTAAAATAAGACTTTGTCATTGAGAGCGCGCGAGCGGGGAGCGAACGAAGGTATGGCGGCAATTTGACTCTCCGCTCTCTTTATCTACTCGGCTAACTCATATCAAAGCGCGAGCGCCATATAATAAAAGTCAATATTGCCCCCCCCCCCCCGCTCGCTTCTTCTTCTTCCTCTTCTTTTTTTTCTTCGTTTTTTTATGCGAGATTTTTTTTTTCCTATTGGCTCATCGTTCGACTCGATATCTCTCTTTCTGTCTATAAAGTCCAGAGGCAGAGAGGGAGCATAGTCAAAGCTTAAATAACTAGCTCAGGTTCTTTGATCTTACCGATGTACCGCGTATATATATCTCGTCTCGCTCTCTTAAATTCCTCGCGCTTATACGGATATACCACTCAACGATGATGATCAGCTCTCTTTCTGCGCGCACAGCTCTGTACTGCCATTGGGCTCCTTTCAATTTGCAACAGCTCGACTGCGCGCGATCCTCATTTATAATACAAATAATCACGGATGCGCTACTGTATATTCCGCGTGATTAATATCTCTCGAGGGCCTTTAACAAAAAGAAAAACAGTGCAGCGCCGAAGCTCGACTCTGCTCGCAGCCGAGATGAAACGTGCATAAATACATAAGCACGCCATCCGCGAAGCGCTGCACGTTCTTCGTCGGTGCTCTCTCCTCTCTCTCTCTCTTTTTCTTGCGCGAGTTCTCATCATTTGCAGGGCGATATTTCAAAACGCCACCACGTGCGAGCACGTACAGCACACTTACGTATACACCTACAACCATTACACAAACAGACACACACACACACACGCTTATACAGACGGAGGAAAGACTCGAAGTTAACTGCGTGGCATACCTCACGTGGGCGATTCCCGCACAAGAAAGAGATGGTTGAAAAATAAAAACTGAAAAAAAATGAAAAAAGTTGTATTTCTAGACTGCCACTCGGTGGCTGTGCGCGCCATACGACCAGCGATATTTTCACTATACCGTATAGCAGCTCCGTACGTGGCTCGAGCTTTATTTTCTCAAGATTCGTTCTCGCGTCATATATATCTACAGGATCGAAGAAAGTGTAATTTGTCCGCAGCGAAGCGTTAGTTTGCTTTATAATCTTACAGGACTTAGCGATCTAAGATTTTCTGTCAAAATTTCGCCACGAGTTCGCTTTTTTCTTTTTATTTATTTTCTTCTTATTATTATTTCTTGTCTTTTGACAAAGCGCAGTCGTGTGCGCGTAATGCGCGGGTGTGTGCTTATATATTTTATGCAATAGTATGACGAAAAACGTCCTTTTTCGCACATTTTTTAGTGCGCAAAAAGCGTTTTTGGACACTCGTGTGCGGTAAAATGTCTCATTTTGGACACGGGTGTGCGGTAAAACGTCTCATTTAAATGAAAGTACTTTTCGTCTACTATTGCATAAAATTTTGTATGCAACACGTGCCCAGCTTTTTCCGCACACTCGTGCCCAAAAACGCCTTTTGGGCACTTGTTACATAAATAACTATTATTATATATACACGATCCGGAAAGCAGACTCGCGTTCGCCGTACATATATAGATATAGTACACAGCTCGAGGTGTACATAAAGGGTACTTGGTCCGCTGACAGCGACAGTGCAATAGCGGAGGACAAAGTGAACGGACCAAACGGAATCCTCTGTGCTGCATGTATATACAGATATATATATGGTAAATCGTGTACGCGCAGGAAGGCTGGCAAACCTCCGTATAGCGTATAGCTCGCGGTGTGTATGCTATACGGGTGCAGCGCGCGGAGCCGATTGTCAGGTGCACTCAAGAGAGATTAGTCGGAAATCCGGTATGGGCGAAGCGCTACTAGGTATATACTACTACTACCACTGCTATACTGTTGGCCACGCGCGTACCTACCCGTGTACTCGATCCGTCGCGCGTCCCGTCGTGAACCGTCCATCGAATAATTGCATCGCTCGCCTCTAACCTGACTAGTTCGCTCTCTCTCTCTATATACGCTTACGCACGAGTCGCCCGTGTGTATATATTTTATACCTGCATGCCCTTCCAAACGCGTATGCTCGTAAACTGCAACGACATAACAAAAAACACAAAAGAAGAAGAAAAAGAAAATAAAGGGAGAGCAAAAAAAAACGTTTATAATACAATCTAGACTTTCCACGTTATACGCTTGAGCGCGCGCAAGCTCGGCACGGCCGACTGCAAGCGCAGATGCGACCTGACAGCGCCAGCGCCAGCAGCAGCAGCAGCTCCAAAGATTCCTTCAGAGCTTTTAATATCGAAAAAAACGGGGGGCTATATAAACGCTTAGCGCGCCCATTATTTTCACCTCGAAGATGTATTTCTTCGCCGGCCCCCGCGCTCGTGTGCGCGCGAGTACGTGATCAGCTGCGTGCAGGGGGAAGATTTACAGAGCGAGCTGGAATAATAATTTTTTTTTCGAGTTGCTCGCTGCAGCGCGAGTCAGAGTGCTGCCAATGTCTGTCCTCTTTTTACAGGGTTTTTCTCGAAATAATCCTTGAGCCATCGTACCTTATATTTATATGTGTTACCGGATTACCGGAATAACGAGAAGTTAAACTAAACCGAATTTCCGTAAGCAGATACTCAAATGCCTATGATTCCAGGACAAAATCTGGTCGCTTCCTAAAAGATAGGATCTTCCTTGACTTATATACAATTGCTTTTTGGCAAATCGCAATTGTCCTTACGGCAAATCTGATTTCTATTGGAAGTTTTGCTGACCAACATCAAACTCACATCTATAAACAGAATAAAAAAATAAAAAAATAGAAAATATGTGAAGGGTGAAATGGAAAAAAATTGAATTCATTACTTCGTTCCGATTGTAATTTACTATTGCGCTGCAAAATCGCAGCTAAATTTAAAAATTCCTCTTTCGACACCTGAGCCTCCGTCGACATTCAGAGACTGACATTTTTTCAACAATGCAATTGGAGTATAGCTGTATAATAGATAAATTCGGCTTGCCTAAATTCGAGTTTTGCCGGCAACACACATAATACGAGTGCGAGTACGCAACTCGACGCAGAAAGAGCGGAAAGAGAGAGAGAGAGAGTTGTAAATTCAATTCGAAGGGTATATTTTATGTGTCTCGCGTCAAGTGCAGCGCCGAATTTTCATTAATTCCAATTCAAATTATGCGTCACGAAGAAACTTTAAAAATCGTCGCGTGCGCAAGTTCATACCCGTGCACGCACGTCACATCAAAATCAAGCATTATTATTTATACAGCGGCCGTAAACCACGCGGCGGCAGCCCCCGAGAATTCCGAATTGGGCTTTCGGAAGAAATTACTCCAGCCACGCGCACACGCGTGCACAGGCACGAGTATATTATACGGGGGTTTATATAAATTTATATTTAATTCCTCCACCGAGTCATTCATTAAATTGGCCCCTGTTCCAGGCGCTATATATATCTGCGTATGCGCGCGGCTGCTCTTTAATCAATATTAATTAATGACGACGTGCGCGTGCGGCCGCAACTTCGCTACGCCGCGCGATGTGTACGCCAAAAATTGTGCCCCGCGCACGCGGAATATCGTTTGAAAATAAAAAGTTCACCTCGCTGCGCACAGCAGCAGCAACAGCAACAACGACGCGCTCGACGCAGATTTCCTCATAAATTGCAAGCCCCGCAGTGATAAAAAGGAAAGAGAAAAATTAATTCTCTCACTATTTTGGTTTCTGGTTTAACAGATGACTGGAAGTATTAATTGAAAGCTCGGAACAAAGCCGCGAGCGAAATCGCTACTTTATAAAAACGCAAAACAGCGGAAGCAATAGCAGCGCGGCAGCAAGTTGCTACATATCGCGCGCGGCCAGATAAATATCTCAAACTTAATTTTAAAAACTTTTTATCAGCCACATCGGTGTATAATAAATAGTTCAGCTGCGTGTGCTCTTTCGTTTTTCAGCAACACGCTCGCTCGCCGTCGGGCGAGCTAAACAAATGAAAAATAAAAAAAAAAACACAACAAGAATAGCGCACGCTAGATACATGTATATGGGGGAAGAGAGCGCGCGGTTTTCAACGAAAATCGGTATACACAAAATCCTCACACGCACCACAGCGATAAACTTTGGCCGAAAGGGTTGGAGAGCTCTGCTCTTATGCTCGCGCTCTCCAGTCTGACAGGAGAGATATGTATGTACCTACGTTCTCTCTCTCTCTCTCTCTCTCTCTCTCTCTCACTGCGTGTGTGTGTGTGTAAATGCAACGCAAGTTGGCATGTTTCGCTAATATATATCTATATCGTAAACTAGACTCGTACAGCTAGCTCGTTCCGCCTCTTTTTTCCCTCTTCCTCTCCTTTTATTATTATTTTCCTTTTTTTTTTGACTTCTTGCGCGTGTTAGTGCACACACTTGCCCACGCGCGCGCGCGACCGAAATTTGTATGCGTGTTTTGTGCCGCGAACCGTGCGAGTCTTCTTGTTACGCTGTAACGCTCGGCCGCATGTATTTAATCGTTTTTGTTATACTTTCTTGGTACGCGCGTGACACCCTAGTGTGTGTACATACGTTCCCCGAGATCGAGATTAAACAGTGTGTACGTAGTAGTTCTGTTGCTGCTGCTGCTGTTGCTACGTGTCGCGTTGACAAATGCTCCTTTTAATATATATAAGTAACGTAACAATATTTCAACTCTTCTGAATAATATTTTACACAAAAATAAGCACAGGGAAAAATAAAAAGGAAAAAAACCTAATCAAATGCAACAAGCTCGCACACAGAGAGCGTGCGACATTATATGATAGACCCAGCCGACTTTTGCCACAATGTTTAAATATCGCTCAGGTAACAGTAGATTCTTATAATTTAAGTCTTTGAAAAACTTCGTAATCAAGGTAAAAAAGTGACAGAAATCGGTTTAGTTCAATCCATAACGTTGAAAAAGAAAATTATTAATCGATGTTCTTGATTATTAATATTTATTTGAAATAAACTGTAAATTACATATCTGTCGTTTTTTAAAATTATTCTTTAATATTAAAAAAGATTGTTGATGCTGCCATAGATTAAAATATTGTCGGAGTCATTGTTTTTGGTGAAGAATAAAAATGAATAAACAGCTCTGATAAAGATTGGTTTTGGTTCGATCCAAAGCTGCAGAATCCTAAACCATCTGAAACTGCAGCTGCCTAGTGCCTCCGATGGAAACAGGCATTTTGACTTTATGACCAATTGATCAGAAGATATATATTCGTTTTTAGAGTTTTTTTCTTTTGTTAATTTATCCTAGAACCTCGGGTTCTTGTCCTAGAGGCCATACTCTATCGTTAATGAGAGGTCTGCGTGATCCAACATTCTAAAAATTAAATCAATAAATTCTCTGATTAGAATTAGAAATCATAGTAAAAAAGTAATCAATCGCTTGCTTTGCCATGATAGCCCAATTTAGTCAAATAAAAGTTGCTTACCGGTTCATTTGTTGGGTTCTTTGGTGGGGAAAGCTGTTTGGGTACTAGGCCATTAACAACGCCGTGCTGTCAAAACGTTCATCATGTTAGATATGTTTGAGTAACGATTTGTAGAAAAAATAACATACCAGTAATTGAAATGGATTTGGAATCGAGTTGGTCCAAAATGGAGCGGCTTGAGCTTGATAAGAACAGACTAACACTAAAAATAGAGTCAAAACAACGAACTTCATATTGAATGCTTTCAATAAATGATATAGTAACTTTAAGAATGCGAAGACGCTTCTGAATTAATGAGTCAAAGAGTCGAATATTTATATTTATACCTATCAACGTACCTATCAATGATCAATTACAATAAAAAAAAACAAAATAAGATTCAAATTATGTTCGCCTCATTTGGTTTCTTTTCATACCGATTCTACTCTTCGAACCAAAAAAGTAATCAAAACAAATGAGTGATTTATCATTTTTAGTTTATTACAATACGTTATTCACTTACTGTATCGCACTACGCAAATTTCGGGAAAAACTTCATCAATAAAAGGATTAGAATCGATTAGAAAGTTTTCAGACTTTTTTTATTTTGGTAAATACGGGAAATTCATTTACTGAAATTCCACTAGTTGAAAGGAGTCTTATAAATTTATAAATCCATTTTTATTACCTTCATCAACACTCTATTACACGATAAAAATTTCTTATGCATGAAACATGCACAAAATATTTACCTCGAAATTCAAAATGGAAACAATATTGTATTGTAACACTGCTGAATGGATAAAATAACCTTGGCAGTGACAATAGCCTCATTTTTTAGTAATAAATAAAATATATAAACAAATGTATTAATAAACGAAAAATGATAAATCCTACATTTATTTTCATAAAATTTTTATTGAAAGGTCACAAAGACCAAATGAGGCGAACATAATTTGAAACTTGTTTTGATTTTTTTTATTGTAATTGGTCATTGATAGGTACGTTGATAGGTATACATATAAATATTCGACTCTTTGACTCATTAATTTAGAAGCGTCTTCGCATTCTTCAAGTTACTATATCATTTATTGAAAGCATTCAATATGAAGTTCGTTGTTTTGACTCTATTTTTAGTGTTAGTCTGTTCTTATCAAGCTCAAGCCGCTCCATTTTGGACCAACTCGATTCCGAATCCATTTCAATTACTGGTATGTTAATTTTTCTAAAAATCGTTACTCAAACATATCTAACATGATGAACGTTTTTACAGCACGGCGTTGTTAATGGCCTAGTACCAAAACAGCCTTCCCCACCAAAGAACCCAACAAATGAACCGGTAAGCAACATTTATTTTACTAAATTGGGCTATCATGGCAAAGCAAGCGATTCATTACTTTTTTACTATAATTTCTAATTCTAATCAGAGAATTTATTGATTTAATTTTTAGAATGTTGAATCACGCAGACCTCTCATTAACGATAGAGTATGGCCTCTAGGACAAGAACCCGAGGTTCTAGACGCTAAACGAAATGAACCGGTAAGAACATTCTTTTACTGCATTAGACTATTATGGCAATGCAAGCCAGTAATTACTTTTTTCTGCGATTTCTAATTCTAATCTGAGAATGTATTAATTTAATTTTTAGAATGTTGGATCACGCAGACCACTCATTAACGATAGAGTATGGCCTCTAGGACAAGAACCCGAGGTTCTAGGATAAATTAACAAAAGAAACAAACTCTAAAAATGAATATATATATTCTGATCGTCATAAAGTCAAAATGCCTGTTTCCATCGGAGGCACTAGGCAGCTGCAGTTTCAGATGTTTTAGGATTCTGCAGCTTTGGATCGAACCAAAACCAATCTTTATCAGAGCTGATTATTCATTTTTATTCTTCACCAAAAACAATGACTCCAACAATATTTTAATCGATGGCAGCATCAACAATCTTATTTAATATTAAATAATAATTTTAAAAAACGACAGATACGTAATTTACAGTTTATTTCAAATAAATATTAATAATCAAGAACATCGTTTTAAAATTTTTCCCTCCAAGCATCTCGATTATGTAAATATTTGAACCTTCTGAAGATTCTCCAAAATTGCTGAATGCCAGGTGGTTATGATGTACTCCTAAGAATAAATCTTCGAACTGCATATCACTTGAATCATATATGAATTTTTTTTCACTTTAAAAAAACTTTTAGTACATACATTTTCGTCTGAGAGTTGAGGCGAAAAAATCAGAAAATAAATTTTGATGAAAAAAAAAATTTTAGCTCTAAACTTACAATGTCATTAGATTATCAGAGGGAAATTTAAACTTCAGTGTAGTTTTAAAATTTGTCTTAAATTTTTTCAGTTCATTTTCTAGAGGTTTAAATATTTATTCAGTATTTTTACACAAAAACATAATCAAAAGTATTTCTTTGTTTAAATGAAAACGCCTTTTTCCCCAAATTGACTCTAGCATTCTATTTTTTATGCAAAAGTACGTATGAAATTGTTTTGTCAACATAGGTCAAAACAAAGAAAGCAATCTACTAGGGTAGTTGGACCAATCAATGACCGGGTACCAGTGAATGATCATTTTGAAAAATATGCTATGAAAAACAATTAAAAATATATTTGTATCGACGTTATTCCACTTTTCAGCGAACGACGAATCTCGTTATACATGTTCGATCATCATATAACAAGAAAAAAGTATAATTATTGCATATCTAAAAGTGGTCGAAAACGGTCAATCACTGGTCTAAGTACCTAATATTGATTGTAATTTTGAGAGAGATTTATCTAAGATTTAGAACCACGTTTTAAAACATTAAGAATTCATCGGCACCGCTTTCTTCCACTGGGTGGACTTGGTAAGCAAGGTTTTCTTAAAGGTTTTTTTCGGTTGTTTTTTAAGGGAATATTTGAACATGGATGCAAAACCCGTCCGGGTCTACTGTATACCAAGCAATATAGCGCGCAGTGTGTCAGCCCGTGTAGCACACAGCACACAGCGGAGCTTGCAACCCTGCTATATACATCTATGTATAAAACATCGGTGCGAGGGAAGGTGTTGAGAGCGTTCGAGAGTGCGTTGGAAGTGACAGCTTTCGAGTCGCTCTTATATACTAGGCACTATACCGGTCGCGAGCGCGCGCCACCGTAACTGCTAGAAATTTAGTGGCCGAACGCGAGAGAGAGATCGAGAGAGTAGAGTAGAGAGAGCGAGAGCGAGAAGCGGATAGTAAAGGGTAAACGAACGAATAGCGCTTGACAATGATTAATTGGAAGGAATAGAGCTGGCTTGGGCACGCGCGCTTGTACCTACCACCAGGCCAACACGCCTACGTATATAGCTGCTGCTCTGCAGCCGTCGTGTGCCGGGGGGGAGGCGCGTGTGGAAGATCATGATTGCGACCACTGTTCTCTCGCACCCACACTCGGCTGTTATATACATGCGCGCTTATAATACAATTTATTGTTTCTCCTTTCTCCTCGGTTTGTTGCTGATTCGTGGCCGATGCGACGATCGATTTTGCGTATTACACGCGCTATATATACCGATCGTTGAGCTTTTTTTTTTGTACCCGGAATTCGCCTGGATATATCGGTCTCTTTACGCAAAGCAATAACTCGAATTGTATCGTATATGCACGTACGATACAGTCTATGCAGCGAGCGAGCGAGCGAGCGAGTATTAACAATCGCTTTGATAGAGCGTTAAATCATGAATGCAAACTTGCAAGCTCTCGCGCGCGCACCGCCTATATCTGTATTATTTCACGAAGCTCCATATATAGTCGTCGAGTCGCAGCAAAGTTCGTGCCACCGAGCGACGATCGCGCTGCTACATACATACATGCATGCGTACTTTGTAAGTACACGTAGATCTATATGTGGCAGCTATTCCTTACAGCCTTGAGGGAATGTACATACCTAATGTATAATATAGCTATATGAGTATATGTGTGCGAGCGAGTGAGCGACACAGACAGAGAGCGAGGAAGAGAAAAGGGAGTTAAGGTAATGAATCCATGCGTCTTGTAGTTCGAAGACGCGTTACTCTACCTCGCTCGCTTTGTCTCCTCTTGCTCTCTCTCTCTCTCTCTATCTCTGGCTTGCCCGTTTAACATACACGGCATATAGTGACTCCGCGTATTTCATCTCTGTCGTCTAATACACATATAACCGTGTACGTGTACGTACAAATTCCTCGAGGGTATTTCGCGAGTGTGTGTGTATTATGGAGTTATGTACTTCGATTCCCTCGCGAGTCTAATGGACCAAACTTCGGTAGCGAGCATTGACACGCATATCTTGGAAACGAGCTGCTATGACAATTGCTAAAAGGAAGACGCGTCCGCGCGTGCACGAATGAACGAATCGACTTTAACCCCCTGATAGACTATAACGCGTTCGATAACTGCATAAACACGCCGCGCATGTTGAGTTTCAAGCTAATCGAGTATTGAAAGAACTATTTAATTGAAATTTTTTTTTTTTTTTTCATCAAAATTTCAACAGTTTTATTTTTATTTTTCAATCGACTAAGATTCAATTATTAGCTGTAATAGCAGCAGTACGACTACTAGTACTTTTTTCATAATGTAGAACATGCACGTAACTAAAGAAATAAGATCAGCCAATATATGAAATGTTCTAAATATATACTAATTGAACATTTTTTTGACACTTGCGAATTCGTGGTACGCCCTCTATGATAAAATCAAAAAGCTCGTAATCAAGTATGACACCGCCGATTACGTTAAATCTTTAGTGAAAACCAAAAAAAAAACACAATGACAGAATATTCAACTCATTTGTCGAATATTTAACCAATTTTAAATTACGTCTGTAAAAAAGAACGCGTTTGTTCAAAATTTTGTTCCAAAATTATAACATTTCTCACCATGGTGGCACATTTGAATCGAATTAAAACTCCGGATCTGATGACATACAGACTTATACTAAAAGTTAGCGTCGATGAAATATTTTTGATCGAAATGTATTCGACGCATATGATAACTCTGAACCACGAAGTATGTACTTAATTAAAATTCTGTCAAAAAGATTTTTCGAAGCAAGATAAAATTTTCATTCGGTACAAATAACATTCAGTTCACCGATTAATTTTTAAAACTCCGTTTTAGGGATACATAACTACCTGTCATCAAATAATTTGAAAAAGTCTTAAAATGTTTAAATGTTTACATAGCTAATTATACTGGAGAGTAAATTTGTAAGACGACGATCTTGATTATTAATATTTATTTTAAATTAAATATAAAGTACATTTTAATATACATTTTTAATTATTTATTTTGAATTAGGATTAATGATGCTGCCATAGAATAAAATAGATTTGGTATCATTATTTCTAATGAAGAATAAAAATGGATGATCAGCTTTGACAACTTGTGGTCCCAAGTCTCGTAAGGTCACACCACCTGCAACTGCAGCTGCTTCAGTGCCTTCTTCGGATACAGATATTTTGACTTTTTGAATGATTTGATCAAAATATACATGCATATTTTTCCGGTCTTGATTTATTCTCATTGTATCAATGGATAATTCCCACCTTTCGCTAGATGTTAAAAAGGTCAAATCAGCTCTTTCTGGGTCAGTCAACGATCTGAGACCCATATTATTCAGAGCTTTCGTAAAGTCTAGATCACTAGAGAGATCCATTTTTGGAAGGAAAATTTTCAACTTTGTTTCTTGCATATTTCCGATTAATTTATCGATAATGTCGGGTGTTAATTTATCTTTCATATTTTTTAGAGCAACCGTTCCTTTATCTTTTGGTATCACAACATACATGGAAACCTTGAAAAAAATAAAAATATTATTTTTCTAATATTGCCGCCATTATTTCAATTATTATTTCAAAATACCTGTGAACCCTCGTATGGGAGAGAAATTATATCCAATTTAAGATTCCAATCTGAGTAATACTTAAATTCCCCTTCGCGAGACATCATATTAACAGTAATTTGATTGTTATTGATGAAAAATCTGGACCTGAGATACAACAATAGAAGTTTTTTAAGAAAGTATAGCATATTGATAATTTTTCATTTAACAAAAAATTCTTACTTTGCAGCACGATCAAAACGCTTTTCCCAATCGCCTTTGAAGTATAAAGCCGATGCAATGATAGCTTTAGTATCCAACCTTGGTGGGCCATCTAAAATCGAAGGAATCAGACCTCGTGTTTCACTTTTCACCCAATTATTGATAATTTTTTGAGCTCCATTTTGAAAATCAACAATCTCCAAATGAGTTTTATAAAAGTCCTCGCTCCTTGCAGAAAAAGTTGTGCCAAAAGTGTAGTTATTGTTCATCTAAAAATGTCCACGATGATTATTACTATTTTTAAGCTATGCGTGTATAAGCTAAATTACCGCTAAGAACACTCCTGTGCCATAGTTAACTTTGGGCGCTCCAGGTTTATTACTATAAAACGTTTTCTCAATAAGTTTCCCGAAATTTTCATGAAAATTTTTCTCTGAGTTTACGAAGATCTTCCTGTCCATATTAAAAATGTTGCTGATTTCATCAAAAGTTTGCCCACTAGACGCCAAAAGAATATTCGCAAGTAACATTTGCAAACTCAGAGGTGAGAAAACAAGGTTTTGATTGGGATATTGACTTCTCATTATTTTATCAAGATTCAAAGTCAATTGCGTTGTTCCTTTTGACATTTTGTCTTGAAACTAAAATTGTACAGTTCGTGAGATAATTTATTATTTTAGTTTAAATTATAGTTATCTGTATGGCTTACGTCTTTAAGTGGTACTAGGAATGTATGAAAGAATGGTGGAAGTTTTTTACGTGATCCAACATTCTGAAAATCAAATTAATGAGGTATTTGATTAGAATTGAAAATTACAAAAAGGTAGTTACTGCGTTGGGTAGTTGATTCGCATAATACCGATTTTAGTATCTGTAAAAAAGTTTTTTACCGTTTGAAATGTTGGGTTCCTTGGTTGGGGCAACGGTTTTGGTCCTGGATAATAGTTCTGTAACAAAGTTCAATACAGACCATGTTCATGAGCAAAAATTTGTCGAAAAATTGACGTACCTGAAATCTACTTTGCCGCTGAATTTCTTCAAATTCATCTGGAAATACAATATCTTGAGCTTGACAAAAATAGAATAGCACTAAAAATAGTGCTAAAACAGAAAACTTCATATTGAATGTTTTCAATAGATGATGTATCTTAATATTTTGTTCTAATAATAAAATTAAGCTCCGTAAAGAAGAACGCGAAGATGCTTGTGAATAAACGAGTCAACGATTGGATGAATTCGTAAAACATACGTTCGTATTTATACCTATGAATATACCTATGAATGATATAAAACAAAATTAAAAATAACATTTGAATTATGTTCGCCTCATTTGGTTTTTGTTTACAAACCGATTCGGCTCTTTTTATAAAAAATCTATTCAAAATAAACAATTGATTCATCATTTTGTGTTTAATATCACATTTCATTTACTTACTGTATCGCATTATACGAATTTTTGCTTTTCGCCAAACGTCAACAACATTTTCAAAATGCATCATACAATTGTCATTGTCTTATTCGATTTTGGAAATTATGTTGTTTTTTTTTTACGTATTGTGCATTCATCCAAATAATTTTCCAGTTGAAAGCTTATCTCGCGGTTATATTTACAAAATCAATAAATCTATTGTTAAAACCAAGGTTATTGTGCCCATTCAACAATGTTACAATTAAATATTGTCAAAATTTTGATTTTCGCTGTAAATATATTTAATCAAAACATTTTTTAAGTTGCTGCAACTTTACGTGCTATCAGAGAAAGTTCATACTGATCAGCGGTAAAAAAATCACCCCAATGCAGAAAGGTATCGTTTTAAATTCAAGAGAAAAAAGGTTTGTTTTTTGGCCTCTTGAGTTTAAAACAATATCTTTCATTGAAGCGACGATATTGTTGCTTCAATGGTTGGTCACTTCACCGATATCTCTGATCAGAAACTCTTATTAAAGCCGCATATGAACGTTAACATATGTATTATATGATGTAGTACATGCGAAACAATCAGGTTTATCGGCTTTTAAAGTCCCTTGGGCTATATTCTCTCGCTTTCTCTTTGTCCGAGCTTCATGTAGATTATTACTATCCGCTGAAGACTACCGAATAGACTAACAGTAGAGAATGAATCAAGATATCTGTTTGCATGGAAAGAAGGTAATCACACACACGAGATCGACATCCACATGAATTAGTCAAAATTTTTCTCATATGCGTAAATCTCAAGGGTTGTTCACAATTGTCGAGTTATTCCAGTGTCAGATGCGTTTTGATTCATAAAAATCAGAATAAATCAGTCCTCGGCCTCGTTCTTGAGGCGCATTGCTTACGCAGAGCGTGGTGCATGATTAGATAAACGCGCACACGCTATGTTTCCAAGCTTTTTCCGTACTCGCATATCGTCCACGAACTTGGGCCCTCATGAATATCTGCATTCTGCACGTGTGTCGAGCGTGAACGCGAGGGCAAATTCAAATTCCGGGATATCGTATACGCTTTATTTTACTCTGGAGCCGTGTGCCTCGCTTCGCAATGTATTGCTTCGGGCCAATGCATTATTATGCACTAAAAGTTTTACGAGCTGCTGCTGCTGCTGCTGCTTCTGCTTATCTCCCGGCTCGAAGCGATAGAGCATTAGCGTTGCCGGGTAATAGTTATACGCGCGGTCAACCACTGGTTCATGTATATCTCGAGCTTTTTGTCGAAAATTTTCCCGATTTGCCACTATAACTCGCGTAGAGTTCATAGATTACCTAATCTCTCCTTTTTTCGAGTCGAGATAATTAATTCTACAGTTGTGGATCAAAGAAAATTGATACATTTGAGCAAGGCGCATTTGAGCGAGAATCTGTCGAGTAAGGATATTAAAGGCACTGCATTATAAGCTTTGAGTTTTCCTCGACGAGTCTAAAGGATCACGACCGCGAGGAATGAGCAATTTGTTAACGACGACACAGCGAGAATAGAGCTATGTTGCTATTCACGTTTGATATCCAATTACGCCTAAGTAAACAAAGCAGAATCCGCGGCATCGATGTGGGAGTTAACGAGACGTGATTATGTGCAGACAGCCACGGGCGCGCGCTCGCGCGCGTAGGATCAAAGACTCTCAAGACAATCCGTCCCCAGGTATATCCAGGTATAATAATACGAGTAAACGAGAAAGCTCGAGCTGGGTCGTTGTACCTTCCGAAAAAAGCTGGCGCACTCGCTCGCGTTAAGCGATGTTAATATGAATTTTTCGATCGCGATCGCGACTGCGTGTACGGGGAATCTCGGATCGCAGACGCGGTACTTAGAACCGAGGCGCGCTGGGCGTCATAAAACGTGTTAATTGCAGAAAATCAGACTCCACTGCGCTCCGCCGCTTATTTGAACTGGCACGCAAGTGGAAAAGTTTCATGTGCCACTCGAGTCGGTGCGCCGCTCCCTCGCGCGCGCGCGCGCGCTCCATAATATATACACAAACTGGAGTGACAACAAGATAGAAAGCAGATTAGCATTTACGCTCTCTGTCTGTCTCGGTGGCGCTTGTACAATATATACATATATCCCTAAAACTCGCGCTCGCTGCACGTAAAATGTGCAATGTAACGTTCGGCCAAGTTTCGAGCGTCATAACGCCAGCGGAATCAGAGTAGAGAGAGAGAGTGATAAAACTGACGCGCTGAATAACTTGAACCGATTACGATGTCATAAATGACTTTGTGAAACATTTTCCTCAGTTTAGCGCGCACGACGTGTAAAGTGTCGCAGCAACTTAGGTACGATGCGTATATTATATTTATATATCGCGCGTCACTAATCCTGCGAGCTTAGAGAATGATGCGCGTTGGTGCACGCAGCGAAAAGCTCGTGTGAATAATTTTTTAAATCGATCGCAGCAATTTTTAGAATTGAGATTTTAACGATTGTCCAGATTTCTTATCTTTCCTCTCGAGTAACTGTGGTGTAAATAAAGTATGTTGCACGAATTCGTGAAAGGAGACGATTAATGGAACTTTTGGTCGGACTCATAGACGACTGCCGCTGCGTAGAGAACGTAAAATATTTTTAAGTGCTCAGTAAAGGCGCGAAAAATATTTTAGCTAAAATTTGCGAACCGCGTAGCAGCTGCATTGAATTAATTTTTACCGCTCAGTTTCGAAATAATAATGTCTGTATTAGTAAGGCAGCGGTATTTAAAAAGTCCCTTTCCCAAAACTGTACTTCTCGTTCATCTAAATGTGCGTATGCGAAGTGACTTGAACCACAACTAGTTTCTGTTGTATACAGTTCACGTGTGTTTGAAGATTTAGGCACATTTTAGCAAGGATGGCAGCAGGAGGGCTTACTTACATGCGCTTTTATAAGCAAAACAACGCGAGAATGAACGTAGCTAACACTCTAGTATTTCTCTGGGAAAAATCCGAGTAGATTGGTTGAAATGGAAATTTAAATGCATTAACCACTTTATGTTTCGCGAACTTGATCGCGCAATTCGCAGTATACAATTAAGAGTTATAACTAATACAATTCGCAGTGTCGGTCTCCCTTCAATCAAAAATCATGGACTGGCAGATCAAAAAAAGAGTTGTACCCGCGATAACTTTCATTTACCACTCACGCAATTCAAAGAACATTAACATAATATTTTGGATTAATAAAAGTACTAAAAAAAAGAAAAATAATTATAAGAGCTTTCAAAGAAATTAAGAATAGTATATTATGATACGTGTGACTTAAGCAGGCCATTATTGCACGGCACGGTTAGCACCCGAGCGAAGCGAGGGTGCTAGTGCCGTGTTAATAATGGGCTACTTGAGTCATAAGTATCATACGTTTTTTTATAGCACTGTGCTAAATTCACGTTTAGGCCCCCTTTGGCGAGATATAAGGTGCTCATAATAGCGTCGCGGTGTGAGGTTAGCGCACGAGCGTAGCGAGTGCGATAGGCACGCCGCGGTGCAATAATGAGCAGCTTAAGTCACGGCAAAGCGTGCCTTAAACGTGAACTTTAGCCACGCAGTGCTATAAAAATTTTTAGTTTTGAATGAAGTGGATTTTTTCGGTAAGGATGCATCGTTATTACTGATCACTTTTCTTTTAGCAGCTCTTTTATCTCCTTTTTCTTAAATTTTTTCACTAGTCTATGTTTGATCAATTCATGATCGCAATATTATTACGTGAGATTTATCAAAAATCCAGTTACAAAAACTCTCGGCTGATTGTAGTTAAAACAGCTTACAGGTAACCTATGGATAAAACAAAATACCATCATAGTTTATAGTACGTAAAATTAACGTAAAACACAATCAATTCGGCACAATTTTTATTCAAATTCTAGGAAACATCTGTATAATTATCTATCTATACATATTTTAAATTTACAATTTCTAGCAATTGTCATTTTTTTAATCTTTGCAACCTTCGTGCATTTTCCTTTGGTGTGTGACCAGCAACTGTTTTTATCGCATATGCGTAATTTTTATCATCTTTGTGGACTGTCCTTTGGTGCCTAATCAAATTCCCCTAGTGTCCAAATTTTTTCTCGCACTTGTCGCACGCGTAATCTTTGCGACTTTCATGAACTAATCTTGAATGCAAGAGCAAACAACTTTTATATCCGAATTTCTTCTCACACTTGTCGCACGCGAAATCTTTGCGACTTTCGTGGACTGTCCTTAGGTGTTTGAGCAAATTTTCTTTTAGTCCGAATTTTTTTTCGCAATTTTCGCATACGAAATCTTTACGACTTTCGTGTACTGTCTTTTGGTGTCTTCTGAAATTGCTGTTATCCCCAAATTTTTTCTCGCACATGTCACATGCGTAATCTTTGCGACCTTCGTGGATTGCCTTTTGGTGTCTACATAAAGAACTTCGGGTAAACGGCGGGAGTAACTATGACTCTGAGGAGGGCGTAATTGCACTCAGGCTAGTTACTTATCCCGATACCTCGACACGTTTACCCTTAAAACGTCGGCCTGGTATTCGATCTCAGTCTTAGGCTTGGCGGTACCCCTGGTCGCCTTGTACGGAGTGAGTAAAGTTTCGTACGGTCGGCGTAACTGCAGAGCGAGGTAGGAGATTTTGATTTCCGTCCCGGAACCGAACGGGAGCTATACAGAAACGCGTCTGTCAATGGCAAATTCGGTACCTCGGGATAGAGTGGTGCCCTGGCGTGGACAGCTACACGCCACGCTCTATGAATGGTGTTGGACTCGAGGGGGCAGGCGGTTTCGCAGTAGGACAGTTTCGGTCTCGTATTCAGGGAATGCGTGCATGTCCTTGCGATCCGGTGGAAATCCGGGCCGTGGTCTGGCGGTAACGCGCCCGTATGGGAATCACGCGTTCCGGACTGCGGTGGGTAGCCGAAGACGCCGAAATGTCAGTCACTGGTATGGGGCGGTTGAGGTTCCGAAGCAATGAGCTGAGTTCATTGCCTGGGGTGGCTAGGCAAGTACGGGTGGACTTGGGCACCCTAGCCCGGATGCCCTGTGATCTCTATGTGAGAAGGCGAGCTCAGTGATCATTTTGGCGAGTGGCCGTCACGAAGATCGAACGCTCCTACACCATGGATTGCCTGTGGGAGGTGAAATCCAAGCACCAATCGCGGGTGGCACAGTGTCAATGAAGCGTCGGGCTTGGACCCTGTTGAGAGTCGACTAGGCCAAAGTTTCCGAACAACCCCGGCCGAAGTGATGCGATGAAGCACGGCCTTGACTAGTAGCAGAGCTCTGGTACAGNGCCCCCCCCCTTTCAATCCCCCCCCGTTCGGTCGTACCTCTGACTCTCGTAAGTGTCTACATAAAGAACTTCGATTCCCAAATTTTTTTTCGCAATTGTCACAAGAGTAATATTTACAATTATCATGGACTGTATTTTGGTGCTTGATCAAATCTGATTTTAGTCCAAATTTTTTCTCGCAATGGTCGCATGGAAAATCTTTGCGTATTTGGTGTTCTGATATTTGGTGTCTACTAAAATGACTTCGAAACTCAAATTTCTTCTCGCACTTGTCGCACGCGTAATTTTTCTGTTCATTGTGAATCGTATCTCGGTGTGCTATCATACTTGATTTTTTATCGTCCAAAACAGCAATGTCTTGTTCACTCAAATTATTTTCTGAGACATCTTCCATGGGTTTCTTTTCACTCTTATCCATTTTGATGCCTAAATTAAACGATGGTTTCTTTTGAGTAGTGTCACGGAAATAGAATAAATGAAATTTATCTTCTCGTATTACGGGTTGTTTCATTGGGAAAGTCAACATTCGAACTAATTTGACTTTACTATAAACGTGATCAGTATTTCGAGGGACGATGTCAAAATCATTTATGATCATATTGTTTATAATTAAATCTCCGATTTATCTGTTAATACATTTTGTTTACAATATTATTTGAACCAGCTTGAAATTTAAACTTGCCACCAATTTTTCCGGAGAATTTTTTTGGCTTGATAAAACTAAGTACTTTCCAAAAAATTCCTTGTGAAATAGAGCAATATCATAAAAAGTTGTAATATTCATTCCAAAATTTGCCGCCCACTCCATGGAGTGATTGGCGTGCTCCATAAGCCACCACTGGGCACATGTGCCGTTTCGTGGCGAAAGATGTTGTAAACAAAAATTTAGCGTGAACAGTTGTCTTTTAAAAAATATTGAGCTTGCATCAGTTTTAAGTTTTAGGGTAGTTTAACAAACTAGTCATGCGTGCTTATTTTTTTTCGTAAAAGCCAAATGATTGGTTTTTTTCGACAGATCGTTTTGTTTCTTGCATTTGAAATCTTTGTGTCGTATCTAAGTGTTGTAGAATAATTTTTTTCTCATTTTCATGAAGAAGATTGAATAACGTGTGTGAATGTTATTGTGAAGACTGAAGAGCATGATCTTCAAGACAGACATTAGATTGTATTGAAATAAGCTGGATGTGTTGATCAGTTATTTCACTCAATTATTATATTCAAAAAAATTTTTTTTTATTATTTTTCTTCTTTTCGAATAGTTGAAGTAATTATTGGAATATTCGCAATAATTAAGAATTGAGAGTAGTTTAACTATGGTCGAAAACCAATAACGTATAAGGATTCGTAAATTTATTTTAAAATTTATGTGCTTAAAATGAAAAGATTTTCTGTTATTTGGTTTTTCTGCCAATCCTAAAGAATTTTTTTCGAAATTTATGAAGTAACTTCGAAGAAAAACAGTTAAGCTATACATTCGAGAGTTCCTATAAAAATACTAGTATCGTGGTAAAATGTATAGTATAGTATGGAATTTTACGGTAGAGGGGGAATGAATCACGATGGAGATATCACAAACGCGGTGTCTTCTCGCGAACAAACGAGTAATGCGTTCAGTCGTTAACGAAGAGTTAAATTTCTGCAGTAAACAAGTCGAGATTGGCTGCTCGAGGCACATAACCTCGAATATTTTCTTAGCGTGTATCGCAAAAATTCATTGTGAAAATACAATTCTAAACAAACGAGTGATGGAAAACAACGAGGACACAGTTAGGTATAATATTTTTGCGCATGCCACGATATTTTTTTACGCAATCACCTCATCAAACTTAATAATTTTTAAGCGTGAAGGAAGAGCATAATTGTACTAGGCCAGATGAAGGTGATAATTATATTCTCAATTTAGTCAACTCATGCGATAACGAAATTTTAGCAACAAATATGTTTTACAAACCATCGGTGAGTTCAATGATTTGAATTGTGTTCAAATTTCCTGCTATGAAAAAACTATTGCTCAATTTTAATTTTAGGTATATCATACAGATGAGGTTATGAAATCACAGAAAAAATTAGATGAAAAAATATTCATCGATTATGAGTGCAAAGATGTTAAACCTGAATTGAAGTATTTATCGACAACCATTTTCAAAACTGAGTATGAAAATGATCCATCAATTGTGAAAAAAGAAAATGAAAATCAGACCAATTGCAAGAGTGAAAAAAATCTAATGATTTTGATAAAGAAAGATTTCAATTATCTTAATAAATGTCACTTTAAAGTAAATCCAAAATTAAAAATTGATGGATATAAGGTGGTTAAAATATGTAGGAAAAAAAATTTGGCTAAATTATCTTATGAGGGCAAAATGATGAGTCAAAAAACTTTCAAAGCAAAAACCAGTTTCGATTCACATATTAATTCGATACATAAAGGCATTAGACCATATGAAGGCGAGATATGTCACAAATCGTTTGGACCAAAATGTGACCTCAAATGTCACGTTAATACCATTCATGATCATATCAGACCATTTGAGTGTGGAATTTGTTTCAAATCATTTGGAAATAAAGGTAACCTTAATGAACACATAAATGCAGTACATGATCGTAAGAAACCCTTCGAATGTGAAATTTGTCACAAATCATTTGGATACAAGGGTAATCTCAAGAGACACATTAATGAAGTACATAATCGTATCAAAAGCTACGAATGTGAAATTTGTCACAAATCGTTTGGACACCAGGGTAATCTAAAACAGCACATCGAAGTACATAATCATAGCAAACCCTTCGAGTGTGATATTTGCCATCAATCATTTGGACAAAAAAGTGACCTCAAACGTCACGTTAATGCAGTACATGATCGTAGCAAATCCTTCGAATGTGATATTTGTCACAAATCGTTTAGAGAAAAAGGTAACTTTAATAAACACATAAATACAGTGCATTATTGTAAGAAACCCTTCGAATGTGAAATTTGTCACAAATTATTTGGACTCAAACATCACCTCGAATATCACATGAATACAGTACATAATGGAACCCAAGAATTCGAATGTGAAATTTGCCATAAATCATTTGGACAAAAATGTGACCTCAAACGTCACGTTAATGTAGTACATGATCGTAGCAAATCCTTCGCATGTGATATTTGTCACAAATCGTTTGGACTAAAGTGTAATCTCAAAACTCACATAAGTGCAGTTCATGATCGAAGCAAACCCTTCGAATGTGACATCTGTCACAAATCATTTGGCAGCAAAGGTCACCTTCAGCGTCACATAGATATAGTACAACATTGGTAGCAAACCTTTGAATGTGAAATTTGCCATAATTCATTTGGACAAAAAAGTGACCTCCAACGTCACGTCATGATTCTAGCAAATCCTTCGAATGTAATATTTGTCTCAAATTGTTTGGACAAAAAGTCCACCTCAACAAACACATAAGTACGGTACATGATCAGAGCAAACTCTTTGTGTGTGATATTTGTCATAAGTCATACGGACGCAAGGATACCCTGAAAACTCACATAAATGTAGTACATCATTGTAGCAAAACCTTTGAACGTGATATTTGTCACAAATCATTTGGTCGCAAGGGTGATCTTAAAGTTCACATAATTACAGTACGCAATCGTATCAAACCCTTTGAATGTGAGATTTGCCATGAATCATTTGGACTTAAACATCACCTCGAAGATCACTTGAATATGGTACACGAATATAGTACATCGGAGCAAACCATTTAATGTGCGAATCGTTCCTAGACCTTTAAACACAATATAGTTTCACTCGCACAAGTACGTTATGTCCTTTGAAAAAATCTTTTATACTAATGTCTATTAATTTTTTGAAAGAGAATAAAAGAATGCAAACTACACTCGGCAACAAAATTATCGCAACAAAAAAATTCATCGAAATTTTGTCGATTTTCAAATGCTTCTATCTTGGGCTAGATTTATCGTATCGACACGCTTTTTTTTTTAATTTCTTGGAAATTTTGTTCTCTTTAAATCCATATAAATTAAGATAAGATTTGAGTTGATGTGGAGTTACCAGTAGTATTTGAGCGTGACCCTAAAAATTACTGAAAAAAAATGACTGTTTGAACGTGTACCAGTACCGCAGTGATTTTTTTATCGAAATCTAACATACACCATCGCAAAGTGCTCTTTTTAACGAGTAATTTAAAAAAAAAAGGACCTCTCTACGATTTTTCTAACGCCCTGTAGGTCGATTTGAAGGTACGGTTTATGTACGCAAAATGCCCAGAAAATCGTCTTGATTTCAGCTAAACGGGGGATTTTACGTACTTTAAATGGTATCTTCAAATCGACCTACAGGGCGTTAAAAAAATCGTAGAGAGGTCCTTTTTTTTTTAAATTACTCGTTAAAAAGAGCACTTTGCGATGGTGTATGTTAGATTTCGATAAAAAAATCACTGCGGTACTGGTACACGTTCAAACAGTCATTTTTTTTCAGTAATTTTTAGGGTCACGCTCAAATACTACTGGTAACTCAACATTAACTCAAATCTTATCTTAATTTATATGGATTTAAAGAGGACAAAATTTCCAAGAAATTAAAAAAAAAAGCGTGTCGATACGATAAATCTAGCCAAAGATAGAAGCATTTGAAAATCGACAAAATTTCGATGAATTTTTTTGTTGCGATAATTTTGTTGCCGAGTGTATTTATAATTTTCTTGCAATCACGAAAAACCTTTACTTTTTTCCATTAACTTAAAATAAATAATATATTCTAAGTACTCATTTCGTATCAATATGTTTGTAAAAAATCTTTTTTATGAACTTTTTGATGATTGAACAACGGAAAGCTTCAATAATTTAGGATTATTTCTTGTATATTATTATATGATTTTCTGTGAAATAAAATGACCAAATAATTTTTTCACTGTTGGCATAAAGGGCTTTTTTTGATTTCATAAATTTCCCATCTTCTAAAGTATCAACATTCGCTGTACCTATGTCTAGGATTGGATCAGTTTCACCTGAAGTACTTTCTAAAGACTCGTACTTCTGATCGATCTCAAATTCATATTCTGGTGAATCGAATGCCACAGGCAGCCGCATTTATCGGTCGGTCATTTTCGACTTAAAATGGCGCAAATTCTCTTGCATCAGTCTTACTTGAAGGCGTTCCCAGAGTTCTAAATGTTCGATGCTATGAAATATATATATTGATCGGATTAGCAGATTTGTCTCGCCCTATCTGGACCAAAATTGAAGTAGTTTGCTTCTGATATCAGGCAATCTTATTGGAGTTATCGGTTTACCCAGTTATAGAGAGAAGGAAAGAGAGAAAGAGAGAGAGAGAGAGAGAGAGAGAGTACAAAGAGGAAGAGTGCACATGCCAGCACAGAGCTTAAGTTCCTCCGAAAATTTACGATTTTTAGCTCTTTATTGCTTCGCTGGCCCGGCTACATAATATATAATACATAATACATTATGTACACTGCAGCGGCAGCATAGCGCGCGATATCTTTTTTGCCTATGCTGAGGTAGCTCCGTACTCCGCCGGCTTCAGACTTTCTGCACACGATAATAATTTTGGCCAATAAATATTACCTTTCTGGCTTAACTATTTATCACTTATATCTTTAAAATTAAAAACTTGCTCTAGAGTTTATATTTTTTTTTCAATAAAGGATTTCATCTTCAAGAGAGAATTTATAGCAGATCCTATTAAAAGAGTGACACGTGATAATTGTCTCTTCTCTTTTTGAAAAGGGAGGCGGGAAAACTGTACAACCACGTGGCGAGTAATTACCTCTCGAATCTTTGTCACTTAATGACTGCTAAAGAGATTTTACTTAACCACGGATTACAAGTACAGTCTTTTATATATACGTTATTATATAATAGGTACACGTTGGCAAGGGATGGAGCGAGGCCGGCTTAAATGGAGATTAGCTGGGCTCGCGAGCCTTCAGTCATCTGGTCTGTGTGCAGTACGCGCGCAGCTGCGCTCGTGCGAAGGCACGCGGAAAAACACATTGGCGTAATTGACAAAGGATACGTTATACTCCTGCACTGCACCGCGCTGCTGAACATAGCTCACAATGACGGCTGCGAACTATTATTTCGTTGCAGGTGAGGCCGTTTTCCTTTGGGGGCGAAAAATTCACCTTATTAAATATACTACTCGCGCGTTGCAAGAAGTATACGGCATATAGTTGTAACCGATTGTGCGCTAGCGTTTGAGGAGACGGTCGAAAGGCTGCGAAACGCGCCTTTTAGTTACACTTTGTGAGCGAACGTTAATTTGTTCGCCCGGCAGAGAAACCTTTGAACTATGGAATATCTTGCAGGTGTAGCGGCTTTTCAAAACTCGCTCGCGCAATTCATCTCTCATACCCTCGAAGCCATAAATACGCGTATCCGTGCGCGCGCGCTGCGCTACAACACGTATTAGCCTATACACGCGCGCGCGAGCAGCTGACACGACTCTTCAATCGCAGCTAGCGCTCATTGTACATTTGCATTTTTACGATATATATACGCCGTAGGATTTTGAAACGATTTCGATGTTGGGTGATAAATATTTTTGACGTGGATAAATGTGTTATAGCTAGGCGGCATAGCCAAGCTGGCAGCCAAGCACGCGCGCGATTTATCGAATGCCATATACGGCCGCGCACCCGCGACGCTTTCAAGTTGACTCTGGGCTGCTGCTGCTGCCGCCGCGCGCGGATGTGTGATGCATTGGCTCAGGGCGCGACCGAATCGATTCTAATTTAATGTGACTCGCCGCTGCGTACAGTGCCACTGCGTCGTTGCAGCAGAGATTCCGAAAAGCTTTCGACGTTTACGATTATAAGAGTGATTTTTTTCGACCGCCGAATATGGAGGAGCGCGTGTGTATTTTCATACTTCATCGCATAAATAAAGCCCAACTGGGGGCGTACTTGATATTATATCCTCGGCGACCCACACGTGTCCACGGTAAACATCAAATTTGCCGTCCTTTTCCGCCTCTCTCTCTCTTCTCTCGTCCACTCGCAGCTTTAGCAGTTACAAAATATAGTTAGTTCAACACGGCGCTTGATGTTCAAGCCGCAAAAACAGCTTATGACTTTCAGCTGTTGTTGTCGTTAGTTTTGAACTTTTATTTTTTGGAGGAAGTCGAAAAAGTACCGACTATTAACTTTTGTAAACTTTCGTTGCTTTGGGTCATTTTCTCTGTGTATAATTTAATTTAATGTGTAAGAAAAATATTAACGCACAACGAGCCATTTTCATAAAAAAATAATCAAGCTCTTTTAATGACGTCGGATTAATTCACTCGTAAGTTTGCCTTCGTTTATTTTTTGTAAAGATTTTTTTTTTAGCAATTATTTCACAAAAATTATTCGAATTTTTACTCAAACAAAGAATTATACATTTTCCGACATTTTTTTTCGAGTACCGGCTTGTAATTAAAATATGGAAAATAAATTTTTCGACATTAACTACAAATCTTGTTTACTTTGAACTGGGCAAATTGTGCAAGGAAAGTATCGAATTATATTTAAAAAATGTAGGTTCGTAAATTTTTGAAATTTCAAGCGTTTACTTACGCTTCATTATTGAAATCAAATAAAAGCGTAACAAAAAAACATCGAAATAAAAATGAGAGATCGATAATTTTTTTCACGGTGTTTTCCACTTAGCAGTTGAGTGAGCAAAAAAAAGGAGTCATTAAAAGCGGATACTCGAAGAGTTAAATTGACTTTGTATGTATTTACTTCTGCTTAAAACGGTTCCATTACTACCTATATATATTTTACTTTATTTGTTCATAAATAAAAGTGTACGGCCTATACCCGCGAGCTCCAAACGAGTTTCACTCGAATGCAGAGGGCACGGAATATAGTCGCTAACGCATTCCGAATGAATAATTAGAGCAATTAGATTTTTAAATATAAACATATTTCTACTATATGAGTCGCTCGAAACGGTCAATCGAAAATAATTTCTGCACATTCATTGAAAAAGAAATGGACTAAACTCATTGTGAAATTATAATATCACTTTGGTCCCTTTTTATAGCTCGAGCTTTTTTTTCTTGCCACGCGTAGGTAAGCTTGCCTCCGCAACTTTGTAATTACGATTAAGCTGAATTTTTAATATTTCTCATCGGCTAAAGCTTCGATACTGTTTAGCATCGCAAGAGAGAGAGATATAGCAAGAGAGAGCCTATGAATATAGAATCCAATTAAACTTTGAGACATTAAGCTCGCTCGGCGAAGGAGTGATTAGTTATAGAAAAGTTGAGGGAAACCTATTTCGTCCATACTAACGGATTAAGCGCTCTCCTCGGCGGCCAACTTTTGCCGGCCTCGAAGACTATATCAAATTTGCGTAAGATTATTCTTCGGCCGAAGGAAAAAGATTTCGAGCGCGAGATATCGCTGATACTTTTGAAAATTCACCCCGACGTGTTTCAATCTGCGCAGACGTCTGTACGCCAAAGAGGGATCCGCGCGTCGAGGTGTTCGTATAGAAAAAAAAGTACGACGTGCATCAGAAGTTGCGATACATCTTCATTATTTACAACACTAAAAGCATTTGGATATCAATTCAACGCAGAAAAAGAGGAAGGAAATAGTGTGTACAACCATCAAAGCTCTTTCCATAATCGATATATGTTTCATTTGGCATTCCTATCTACACGTATATATAATCTACACACACACATACACACACATACTTTGCACTCACTCGCGCGCATGGATGTGCGTGCGAGTGCAACAAACACATCGGGTAATGATAACAAATGGGATATTAGAGTCTGCGAGCGGGGGCCAAGGCGCGTAATCTCTCTCACTCAAGCGCTGCAGCACTGCAGCTACTACACACTCGCTCACAGCCACACACACACGTGCATACATATACACACACACACACATATCTCGAAAGAGATGCTTCAGCTCGTCGCGCGCGTCCCCGGACCGATCCATAAATAACGAGACGAGATAAATTATATACCATTCGGATGCGGAGACAGCATAGCTATGCGTCACTGTCCGCGACTACTCTTCTCTCTCTCGCTCTCTGCGTAATAACACATAATGCTAATTGCGAGTATATATTTCGTGGTAACTAGGCGTCGCTCGGCGTCGATAGTTATCAGTTGCATCGCTATTATGTACACTGCGCATACAGTGCTTGGCACAAGGTGGGACGCCGTAGAGTTTCGATAAAAGTTTTTGCACCCGCACACGATGATGCGTGCGAAGAAAACCCTTGCTGGAATTTCGAGCCACTCAAACCATCTCGCCCTGGGCTCGGGTTGTTTTAATCCCATTTCTCAAAGTAACTTTATAATCTGCAACGCATATACTCTTTTCCCTCGTTCTTCCTGCCATCAAAAGGAAAAGAGAGATGGGGTTCGCTTATTTTGTAATGTATAAACACAAAAGCTTTTCGCCTTTGTTTTAGCGATGATCCTTTCCTACTTCATTAAGTCAAGATTTCCTGGGCTGGGCACTCCTTATTCTGACATTTACTTAACGTACACTCACGCACGAGAGTGAACGTTAAGCAAGATTTTATAACGATTTAGCAACTTTTTTCACCCCAGACAATGCGATAAATCTTGTGAAACATGTTGAATGTCAGATTTATAACTGGAAAATGTCGTAATTTATGTTGTTTATAATAATATGGATAGATACTATCATAAATATTTTTATAAATCACTAATTATGGATAGCTAATACTAAGAATTTGTACTAGTCACATAAATAACTATTGAGAACTGGCTCACAAGTTAATTTCAGGAAAAATTTATTATAAGGAATTGTACAAGATTTTCTCGCATATGTACGCAAAAATACATAAATTGTACAAAAACTATTTACATATATACAAAGATTAAATTAAGGACAAAAATTAAAAATGTTTTTTATTTTTTTTTCGTAATAATCGCAGGAAGGTCATGTTCTGGATAACCGCGTGCTATGAGATCTGCTCTCAATCTCGCACCTACAAAAAACAAAACAAAAATACATTAATTTCTAACAATTACTTACTTTTTTAATAAATTCTTAATACTTTAATGGAAATAAACACTTACATTTTTTTTTTAGGTCCTTTTGTTTCTTTTTCAATTCTAATGGCTTTTCAAACGGAAAACTATCGAATGCGTTAGCAAGCGGAGACATACACTGCAACAAAAGTTTCATTCTCCTGGCACGTGCATTACTGTCTTCACTTTCATCATCTGTTTCATTTTTGTTGCCTTCATCCTTTTCGTCATCGCTATCTTGAACAGCTAGATCATTATTATCATCATCATTTTTATTTTCATCTTCATCTTCATCTTCATCTTCATCATCACCTTCATCTCCATCTTCATCTTTATCATCACCTTCATCTCCATCTTCATCTTCATCTTCATCTTCAGTTTCATATTCATCCTCTTGAGCCAATTCTTCAAATAACACAGCTTCAGCATTTCGTCCTTCATCCTCTTCGTCATCGCTATCTTGAACAGCTAGATCATTATTATCATCATCATTTTTATTTTCATCTTCATCTTCATCTTCATCTTCATCATCACCTTCATCTCCATCTTCATCTTTATCATAACCTTCATCTCCATCTTCATCTTCATCTTCATCTTCAGTTTCATATTCATCCTCTTGAGCCAATTCTTCAAATAACACAGCTTCAGCATTTCGTCCTTCATCCTCTTCGTCATCGCTATCTTGAACAGCTAGATCATCATCATCATTATCATCATCACCTTTATTTTCATCTTCATCTTCATCTTCATCTTCATCTTCATCTTCATCTTCATCATCACCTTCATCTCCATCTTCATCTTTATCATCACCTTCATCTCCACCTTCATTTTCATCTTCATCTTCAGTTTCATATTCATCCTCTTGAGCCAATTCTTCAAATAACACATCTAAAGCATTTCGTCCTTCATCCTCTTCGACATCGCTATCTTGAACAGCCAGATCATCATCATCATCATCATCATCACCTTTATTTTCATCTTCATCTTCATCTTCATCATCACCTTCATTTTCATCTCCATCTTCATTTTCATCTTTATCTTCAACTTCATCCTCTTGAGCCAATTCTTCAAATAACAAAGCTTCAGCATCACGTCTTTCAAACTCATGCATACCGTGCTCTGATATACGCTGCTTTTTCTGAATGAAGTATGTTTATATGAATTAAATTATACAAAAAAATAATTTTTAATAATATTTAGTGAATAAATATTCCATAATTGTCCTAATAATTTTAATTACAATACTCACGATTAAAAATGGTATTTTATCATCATCATCTGAGTCTTCTGTCCAATTAGACCGTTTTTGATGACTCTGCAATGAATGCAAATGTTTAAGTAAAAAGAAAGGTGATTGATAAAAAAGTATAGTAAAAGTATTATTTTAAAATATTACAAGTATCTGTTAATTACATTAATGAGATTGTGGAATGTAATTTCAATGAGCAGAAAAATGAAAATGTAATGTAAGTCAATCAAGTGCGGTAAAACATTCTATTCAGTATATTTTGTATACCCGACATAATTATTTGAAGAAGAACTAAGGGACATTATAATTTTTTGCTTTTTTTCATTTATTTATAAGGCATTAAAGAACCACATTTTTTATTGTTGTGAGAATCCAATATATTGCTTTTTCAGTTTTGCTTTTTCAATTGAGGATTTTAGCTTTTTTTCATATAAAATTTAATATATTAATTAAAATTTATTTATTTAAACTTTAATCAAATATGCAAAAGAACAATTCCAAAACTAACTATAGTTATAGAACATTTAAATAAGTATAGTTAAATACAGATTATAATTTTCCTTTCGTGGATCATTGATAAAAGCACCAAACGTCACGAGAGGTTATACACTCTTCAATATAAAGAAAAATCCATAAACACGCTTTGAATTTACTACTATATAAAAAATTTTGATACTCACCATATTTTTAATATAAAATATTATACCACACGAGATTTATCAGTGATTGTAATATAATTGAAAATCGGTATTGGGCGTAAACACACTCTAAGCGTTGGCTTTGTCAACAATGACTGTTACGTTATATATCAATAATAAAACTGTTTTCAAGTAAATAATATTGAATTCGTCTGAAAATTAAATTCTCCCCTCTTAAGAGCCTGATAGTATCATGTAAATTAAGACACTGTGAAAAGCTTAATAGGGCTTGTGATGGCGCCTTTTTTGAAGTTTTTAATTTGAAACTAGCTAATTTACGTATAAAATATATAGTATTGCAATTAAATATATAGGTGCTGATTATGAATGCCGTATACTTTCTAGCGGCATATAATTATTTTTCACGCTCTGACCTAAAATACGCAACTTTCTCGATAACTTTAGACTTTCGTAGAAAAATATACTACTTAACGACTTTCAATGCATTTTCGAAAAAATATTGATATTTAAACAATTATCTTTTTTCAATAATATTTTGAAAAAGTCCACTGAAAATTCAAAATGTTTTAAATGATTTGAATGAGATAAAAAAAATCATTTAAAAAAGTTGAAAAAGTAAATGTAAAAGTACTCAAATTTAAAAAGTTTTTTTTTGACGCTTAGAGAAGAAACACTTGATAGATTTCTTCAATTTTTTAAAGGGGAAAGAGTTGCCGATCGTGAAATTTTTATGAAATGTATATTACATAAGTGCGAAAACGTCTAGAATCCAATCGAGACGCGCGGCCGAGCAAGCGAAGTTACATAAATATCGTCCGCAGGAGAGAAAATGAAAAGTTTACCTAACCCGATAATGAGTCGTGTTAACTCGAGGCTTAAACGAAACTTGGGCACGACGACGCGAAAACTTTGTTTCCTTCTCTTTGGTTTGCATCCATGTACATTCGCGTATATGTGTGCGCGAGCTCGGGGACAAAGCTTACGACGCGTCGCATGCTCGGCTCGACGCGTAACACTACGCAGCTTAACGTAACTTTGCGTGTAATGTATGCAACGATCGAAGATGCTAAACTGCGGTACTATATGCGTGTATGTGGACGAGCGTGTGTATGTGTGTGTGTGTGTGTATACGTGACTCGAAGTGGCCCCTCGAAGCTCGATCGTCGATGAACTGACCGGCGCGTCTCATAACATAGCTGAGCAAAACACGATAGATCGCCCGGGTCGATCAATCAAGATCATAATTATTCGGACAAAAAACAAAGCAACGCCTAGCTCGCTCTCAAGAGACAAAGTTTCAAGCGCTATGCATACACGTGCACACGTATAGTAGCTAGCGGAGCATCGTGCGCAGCGATCGCAGCAAGAGAAGGTGTGCGGGGCAAAGATATTTAACTAGACTTTGCATACTTTAGCCGCACGCGCGTGCATGCAAAACATGGCTCGCAAAGATCGGCTTAATTTGAGCGTGCGACCTAGACTGTTATATCTCCTTCCCTCTCTCGGCGCTGAAAGATATTTCGCATTGTTGACGAACGCCTGGGCTTGCTGACTGGCTGCTCCTCTCCTCCTGCTCCGAGCTTCTCTGCGGAGAACTTGGGCAAAAGTGTCAAAGCTCGGAGAGCTCGCGCGCGCGTCGAGGTATAGTTTGGCGCGCGGTAGCTTAAGTTTTCTCCTATCCTACCTACCTGCGCGTCGTCGCCTTCGTTGTCGTCGTCGTAGTCGAGTTGCACCGGTAGGTATAGTAGTATCTTCGCACGCTGCGCCTTTGTAATACGACTTTGCGCGTGCGGGTGGTCTAGCGGTACGTATATTACGTAGCCGAGAATCGACTATACGTGCCGCACGTTGGCCAACTCGTATTATACATAGATATACACATTGCACGTACATAATGCCTTGCCGATTAATTGTCTACTACAATTATGCATAGCGCCTCGGGCGAGCTCGGTGCGAGAAACGCGCCAGTGTAATAAGACGATTCCCGAGTGTTGTGATGCGTCTATTGTGCTCTCGCCGCGCTCGACTCGACTCGACTCGACTCGACTTGCCGCCCGCGCGCGCTGGGCGCAAAGGGCGTTGGCGACAGCCGAAACTTTGCGGAATTTAAGCAAGTTCGCGCGCTTTTACGCACACAGAGACTCGGAGTCGGAGTCGATGCTCGAGCTCGAAATATTTAATTATACAAGCTCGGAGTCGACGAGTAGCAGCAGCTCTCTCTCTCGCGCCCTCGCTGGTGCATATAAGCTGCGCGCAAAGAGAATAAAATGTATACCCACGCCACGGGGGATGAGCGTAAAAACAAAGGGAGGTATCGCGCGCGCGCAAGTATATTCGCGGATACTCGTACTGTGCTGTACCACTGTTGCTGCTGCTGCTGCTTTGAAAAGTCACCAAACGAAACGAGCTTTATAATGCCGTATTGTGCGCCAGTATTGTGTGTATATATGCACGGAAAGAGAGAGAGAGAGAGCGAGTGAGAGAGAGTGAGGAGGGTGGAGCCACATAGCTTCACGCTGCTACTGCTGTTGCTGGTAACTGAGTGACCTCCTGCGTATATAAGCACGGGTATAGCTGTTGCACATCGCCCATTGCACCGGATCACGCGCGCGCGCGCGAGTTTCGGGGGAATTTTTATCCCCCGTCAACTGCAACTTCATTTTGCGCGTCGCAAGCACGTTCGTATATACATTATGCATAATTAGTTGTGCTCGTCGTATACGATCGCAAGCCGTCGAAATTACATATTCCTATAGCTGTGCAAATATTATACATAGATAAAAGTCGAGCTTTCATCTAGCCGCAGATATTAATAGCTATTTCCATATACATGTACGCGCGGCTGCTGGAGCTAAAAAGAGAAGAGAGGCGATATATATAGACGAGCGCAATCGATCTATATTATTGCTGAAAATCGCTAAAACGCCTCTGGGGATACCTACTACACGCATATTGCTCGCGTGCACATGCAAGCTGTGCTCAGGGCTCGCACTCACACACACACACACACACATTTATTGCGTATCCGGCAATATATAGAGAGAATCGCGAACTCGCTCGGGCGATCGGTAGAATGCACTTTTGCCCAGCGCGTTTAATGAGATCGGGGGTGGGGCTCGGCACAGGGAAACGAATTTCAGCCCTGCAGCCATCTCGTCTCATTATGCATCATTTTACATGTATATGCGCGAGAGCGCGTCCAGTTCGCATGAGCGTATAAATATATATATATACGTGTATACGTATCGAGAGGACGAAAGAGACTGCGCGACGTTTATGCATATTATTCGTGATTAAGTGACTATAGGCTACGAGCGCGCGGGCTGCTGCACAGGCCGCCGAAAAAAAAATTTCATTAAATTTCGGAATATTATAACGCTGTAAAAAGCGAGCAAAGAGGAATGAAAAAAAAAGAGCTCGCGCTCGTCCTTGTGTGCAGCAGCAGCAGCAGCGCAGAGTACAGTGTACACGCGACGGCGTATTTATAACGAGCTTCACGCGCACACACCGCGAACGAGTATACGCGTTAGAGGCGTACGTTGGCGATTATGAATGAAACACTGCAAATTTCAGCTGACCGCAAATAAATTACTCGTCGTTCGCTCTGTCTCTCTCGTTGAACCGCTCGCGTACCGTGTCCACATACTCTGTGTGCGTGTGTGTATGTGTGTGTGTATACGCACGAGGTTTCGTATTTCTATTGAATTATATCCATCGGGCAAATTACATCGTATGCGTGTTGTACGTATACATGTATAATATAGCATCGAGCTGCCCGCGCCGTTCAGCGTACGCCGCGTATTATATAGATGAACACGCGGTGGGTGGCTGCTGCTGTTGCTCATGCCGCGCGCACGCACGAGGCTCGCAAAGAGAGAAAATCCTCACGAGCGCATGTTATACGCTCGGCAGGAGAGAGAGAGAGAGAGAGAAAGAGATAGAGGGGGAGCGTTGAATTTCAAAGGAAAAGTTTCAAACCGAGAAAAAGATAGCTTTATAAAAAAAAAGAGGCCGCACACAGCTATGTTTTCACGCTTGCGCGTGTGCGTGCGTTCGTTTTATCCCGCGCTAATGACAAACAGATTATTTATCAAATTATCCAATTAATTAGTCGCAGTTGTCGGTCGCTCGACCCCCAACGCGGGGGCGAAACTCGGTGCGAGCTGCTCGTTCCTCGTTATTGGACCGACGCGCGCGCGCGCAATTCGGCTTCAACAATTAATTAACACCAATAGTGCTTTCACAGTGGGCATGTACTCACGTTTTATAACACAACTACACTAAAGNCACGCGCGTCTACTCGTATATACGCGTATATACGCGGTCACGCGCGTATACTCGTATATACGCGTATATACGCAGTCACGCGCGTATACTCGTATATACGAGGTTACGCGCTTATACTCGTATATACGCGATTACGCGCGTATACTCGTATATACGCAGTCACGCGCGTATACTCGTATATACTCGGTTATGCGCGTATACTCGTATATACGCAGTCCCTCGCGTATACTCGTAACGTTTTTTCGCAAGATTATCTCTCCGGGTAGCTTTTTCGTAAGATTATCTGTCTGGGTTACACGATGGGTCACTAGGTATGAGTAAGTACTCGGCGATGACTTTCCTCGAGGAAGTCGACATTTTTTCGCTAGATTACCACTCTGGGTGGCTCGTTCGGGATACTAGGTATGAGTAAGTACTCGGCGATGACTTTCCTCGAGGAAGTCGACATTTTTTCGCTAGATTATCACTCTAGGTGGTACGTTCGGGATACTATACTGAGAATAAAATCTAGTAGGATTGATTACAGCGCCATAGTTGATTATACTGTAATAGTGAAGTAACTGCCGCTCGAGTAGATTTAACTATATACTTGGGTAAACTGCACGCGTGAAATATTTGTATCAATGGACGACTCTGGAAAAATGTTTTAATTCAAAATAGTTTGAAGAAATTCATCGATATGTTTTGATTCAGGACATTAACTTATTTGATATACAAATTAAGGTTAATTTTAGTTATTCGTCGTCTTTAAACGTCCAATATTCCGTGATTAAAACTTACTTGAAAAGTTTAACGCTAACTCATTCTTTGTAAAGCTGAATATGTTGAGCCTGAAGGAATTAATTATAAGCATGAAATGAAAATCCTATTTACAATGGGACCTGTCGTTGAAAGTTCAGTGATTTATTTTAGATAAGAAGTTAAACGACAAGTCATTTTTTGTAAATTCAAAAATATATTCAGCCTCAATTAAATATGAGGAAGAAACGAGAATCCTATTTACAATGGGAGTTGTCGTTGAAACTTCAGTCACTTATTTTAGATAAGAAGTTTAACGACTACTCATTCTTTGTATATCTGAATATGTTCAGAATTAAGGAATTAATTATAAGCAAGAAATGGGAATCCTATTTACAATGGGAGTTGTCGTTGCAAGTTCAAGGACTTATTTTAGATAANAACTAATAATTGCATGAAAAAGTCTCACTCATGACTCTACTTGCCCGGCCGTCTCGATCAAAAACGAGACATTCGTACTCGACAGTCGTGTTTCGATGCATACAGAATTACGGTTTATACAAGTGTTGAAAAGGGTAAATGGTATTTTTGGAACATTTAAAATAAATTTTTCAATAATATATTTTTAAGAGCATGCCAAATGCGTATGAAAATGCTGACAACCTTTTCAATTATCATAACGAATTTTTTTTATGTGTGATAAGTATAAAAATACATTGTAATGAAAAATAAGGTGTTTAGTTGTTAACATTTATAAATTCATAGAAATAAAATTTGAATTTGAATTTCACTGGAAATTCAAATGCGTAATTATAAAATAAAATTGAGCTATTCATTTATCGATATTCCATCAAATGTACAAATAGCCTTCGCTATATTAAATTGTAAAGTTCACATCGATTTCAATCGAGACGGCCGGGCAAGTAGAGTCATGAGTAAGACTTTTTCATACAATTATTAATTTTACATGATTACTATTGAATCATTCTACTGAAGCTTACTGGTTTATCGTTAGAAAAAAAATTTCAGTTTGTCTGAATAGTTGTCGGAATATATGAGATTTCATAACTATCATAGCTGAGTAATAATTCAATCGCAAATTGAGATTAAACCTTTCAGAAATGAATTGAGATTGAACCTTTCAGAAATGAGAAAAAAAAATATTTTGGAGTTGGACACAAATTACAAGGATCAGACTGTTATACTTGCACTAATCAAATCTTTTGAAAAAAAGTATTACCGCGATTTTGAATTATTTTATGTTAACCTTAGTAATCTAGCTTCAATGTCCGAAATAAACATGTTAGTTTGACTGTTCTATCGAGTATTTCAATAATTGCATTTCAGATTTTCAAAGTTTATTTTAACTATTTTAAAACTAGAAGTTTAAAATTAAACATTCGATAAAGAAAGTGATTTGAAACCTACTAGTCAAATTTGAGATGAAAAAATCGAAACTTTTGATTCGTCATGCCAAAGTATAGTTATCATTCGAAAAAAATTATGATTATTAGCATTATGGATACTTGGACTTTATTTCAAAATTTCGAGAGCTACGCAAGAGCCTTCTAATTCCCTCAGGTCACTAAAGGTTCGAATTTACACCTAGTGACCCATCGCGTAACCCAGACAGATAATCTTACGAAAAAGCATCGACTTCCGCGAGGAAAGTTATCGCCGAGTACTTACTCATACCTAGTATCACGAACGAGCAACCCAGAGTGGTAACCTAGCGAAAAAATGTCGACTTCCTCGAGGAAAGTCATCGCCGAGTACTTACTCATACCTAGTATCCCGAACGAGCCACCCAGAGTGGTAATCTAGCGAAAAAATGTCGACTTCCTCGAGGAAAGTCATCGCCGAGTACTTACTCATACCTAGTGACCCATCGTGTAACCCAGACAGATAATCTTACGAAAAAGCATCGACTTCCTCGAAGAAAGTCATCGCCGAGTACGTACTCATACCTAGTGACCCATCGTGTAACCCAGACAGATAATCTTACGAAAAAGCATCGACTTCCTCGAAGAAAGTCATCGCCGAGTACGTACTCATAGCTAGTGCCCCATCGTGTCACCCGGAGTGATAATCTAGCGAAAAAATGTCGACTCCCTCGGGGAAAGTCATCGCCGAGTACTTACTCATACCTAGTATCCCGAACGAGCCACCCAGAGTGGTAATCTAGCGAAAAAATGTCGACTTCCTCGGGGAAAGTCATCGCCGATGACGTACTCATACCTAGTGCCCCATCGTGTC